>NW_003852503.1:1689934-1698933 GCF_000181295.1 Otolemur garnettii | reverse complement strand
GCATCTGAAAATGAGGATTTTGGTATTTATCAAAATTATCCTTGGGAGGGTCAAATGGGATTTTGCACATGAAGCAATTAGCACAGCACCTGGCTCCTGGAGCCATGTAGTAAATGTTGACTCCGTTTTCCCCTCAATTTCCGCATTATTGTTGCTTCTTGGTTTTCTTCCAGTCTACTTCTCTGAAAAAATCTTCATAGGCTTGTCCTTTTTCTTTTTCTTTCTTTCTTTTTTTTTAAAAGACAAAGTCTCACTTTATTGCCCTTGGTAGAGTGCTGTGGTGTCACAGCTCACAGCAACCTCCAACTCCTGGGCTCAGCCTCCCGAGTAGCTGGGACTACAGGTTCCCGCCCCATTGCCCAGCTATTTTTTGTGGCAGTTTGGCCAGGGTTGGGTTTAAACCTGCCCCCTTCGGTATATGTGGCCGGTGTCCTACCCACTAAGCCACAGGTGCTGCCCAGCTTGTCCTTTTTCTTTTCTTTTTCTTTTTTTTTTTTTCCTGAGACAGAGCCTCAAGCTAGCCCCCTGGGTAGAATCCTGTGGCATCACAGCTCACAGCAACCTCCAACTCCTGGGCTCAAGCGAGTATCCTGCCTCAGCCTCCCAAGTAGCTAGGACTACAGGCGCACACCACAACACCTGGCTATTTTTTGATTGCAGCCGTCATTGTTGTTTTGGTGGGCCTGGGCTGGATTTGAACCTGCCACCTTAGGTGTATGTGGCTGGCACCTTAGCCACTTGAGCCACAGGCACCGAGCCAGCTTGTCCTTTTTCAAGCTGGTTTCCTCTCATTCCACATTTTTAGCTTGGCCTACCTCAGATCTTTTCTATCTCCTACTGAACTAGTTGCCATTCATGTGACCAGTTCTCCAACAATTTTGGCTGATGGAATTCTAGTCTCCTAATTGCTGTCTCTGCTTCTCATCTGTCGCTTCTCCAGTGTATATTTCACCCTGTCCGCAGAGCTGATACTCTTCACATACAGGTCAATAATCCCTCCCCCCAAGTATCCTAAACTAACCTTTGCCTAGAAGATAAAATTTAAACTTCAGCACTCTCTACAATCTCATCTCTTGTTTATCCAGCCCTGTCACCTGGTGCTTTCTGTCCTTCTCTCTGGTCTGACTTATCTTTCCTTATCTTCAAAAACTTTCTATGAGTTTTCACTCCTTTGTGACTGCACTAAGCTGTTAATGACCTATTCTTCTTCTCTACCGAAATGCATACTTGAAGTCTTACATGTCAGTTCCTCTGCAGGACCTGTCTAGACCTCCTCTTTCCCTCTAGTTAAAATGTATTGATCTTTCCACCAGCATCTCAGACACACTTACATTTGCATTTAATTCTGCCCTGCAAAACTGTGCAGCATGGTTCTGCGCCTGTAGCTCAGCAGCCAGGGTACCAGCCACATACACTGGAGCTGGCGGGTTCAAACTGGGCCTGCCAAACAACAATGGCAACTACAAGAAAATAGCCAGGTGTTGTGGCAGGCACCTGTAGTCCCAGATAAATGGGAGGCTGAGACAGGAGAATTGCTTAAGCCTATGAGTTTGAGGTTGCTGTGAGCTGTGACGCCACGGCACTCTACTGAGGGCAACATGGTGAGACTCTGTCTCAAAACAAAACAAAATAAAAAACAAACAACAACAAAAAAACCTGTGCAGCAATGCACAAATCACGTGTTACTTCATGTAGCTATATCCCCAGGACCTGCTGAGTAAGGAGCCTTACTCTAGCTTGGCAACTACTTGTGGCATCAAATTGGATTGAAATTCAACGTGAATAGTTCTGTTTTCTAACAAGGGTATCATAAAGGACCCTGAATTAAGCCTAACAAAGGCTAACATTTATAGAATGCTCACTATGTGCCAAGCTCAAAGTGCCCTACTTGGTTCAAATGTTCACAACCACCCCAGTAGAGAGATGCTATCCATTATCTCGGTTTAATAGGTGAAGAAATTGACACACAGAGAATTTAAATAACTTAGCCACAATCAGACATCGGTAAGTTATAGAAAGGGGCCCAAAGCTCAGATCAT
The DNA here is from genome assembly GCF_000181295.1 of Otolemur garnettii. Lineage (NCBI taxonomy): Eukaryota > Metazoa > Chordata > Mammalia > Primates > Galagidae > Otolemur > Otolemur garnettii. The sequence continues at coordinate 1,696,894 of NW_003852503.1, read as the reverse complement.
TTGACTCTGGGCCTACACGCTGAATCACTGGTTGATAGGCTGATAGAATTTCATGAGACTTCGGCGGAAATTAGCAGCCGGGTATCAGAGCATGCCACCTCCTTGGGAGGGCAGACAAGGGGTGGATAGGGCAACCTCAGGAAGCCTTTTCTGGCCCTGCTTTGCACACACAAACTGTCCTCGTAGGACTTAGAGAGCAAGAGGTGATGTTTGTCTGTGCCTCAGTATCCTTGGTGTCAAGAACAGGACAGCCGAATGTTGTTGTGTAAGACATTCTTCTTGACTCGTAAACCTTTGATGAGCATTTTAATGAGGGAGGCTTATCTGGTGGCCGTCCTTCTCCTGAGTGACGTCATTGCTCACCCTGGCTCCTGTGATGAAGGCCGGCTGAGGCGATCACTCTGCCGACTGCATGCATTCCTCAAGGCTGAGAACATGAGAACAGAGTCTCCATCAAAGTCCTGAACCCGGTGGCTGGACCCGGTGGCTGGTCACCTGTGGTTTTATTTAGGTTGTGTTTAGCCAGCATCGGTCTCCTGTTCCACCCTCCTTCTCTCACCATTCCGTGCAGTTCCCTCTGACCCTTCTTAAGTAGCCAGGCCCTCCCTGAGGAAATGAGGGAGGATTAGAGAAAGGAAAGAAAGGATCATGAAACCCCATGAGGGGAGGTGTTTATGTTATTTTCTCCGATTCTTTCTCCTCACCTTAACCCCCCACCTCTAGCTCCTCACATCACCACTCTGCTGATCAGTCTGTGTGTCTGGTTCACCAGGGGAAGATATTAAAACTGCTTGTGGGTCTGGGGGAGGTGTGTAGCATCTGGTGATCAAAATGGCTAAAGCCAGAAACAGGTCAGTTCAAATGACTTTGTTTTAGGGTCTTGTATAAATGAATTATTTTTATTTTATAGATGGAAATTCTTGGTCTTAGAGACCCATAATTGTAGGGTGGGGACTGGGCATTTCAGGAGATAATCTCTTTCCTTGCTACTGGCTCTAGCTAGGCTCCAGTTGCCTTTAAAGATCTACAGGGAAAGCCACTCTCTACAGGCCCGTGCCAGTCTTTAACTAGCCTTGCCCTGGGTAAATGATTTTCATCGATCCTGAATCCTCCACGCTGCGCTCTGCCCGAACTCATTTCTTCTCACTGAGCAACAGAGAGAGAGCTAGGGATGTCTGCTTATCCTTCCTTTTGTGTTTAAAGACAACAGTTAGCATTGCTCTCCAGCACTGCCCATGTTTCTGTCTTTCCAGTTCCCTGACAGCCACCAGTTCCCCTGCCCTGATGCCCCACTGCCTGCATCTTTTCCCTGTACATGGGCCTGCTGTTGGGGTTGGCCACTCTGAGTGTTGTTCGGGAGACAGGTTCCAGCCTTGAGGATGAGGACTGTCTCGTGCAGCAAAGGTGCTAGAGGGGACATTATTGTGTTCTCCAGAGTTGCCTGCCCTTGGCATCCTGGGGCAGGTGGAATGTACAATGGATCAGGGGGTTCTGCGTCTTCCACTCACTTGGATGTACACTCAGAAGAAATCTAGCCTTGAATCTGCTGTTTTTCACCTAGATTTTCTCCTGGAAGTTTTGACTGAAGAATGGACTATGTCGTTCACGGGTTTCTGGAAGTAATAGACAGGTGTTGGGTGTCTTGTGTCTGTAGGAAAAGGGAGCCTGTGCCGCTGAGAATAAACAACAGTTGCTTGGTAATATGAGCTCCTTTCATTTAAAGTTAGAGCCTGGCTGAGCTGTAGGGGGAGGGGAGGCTGAGTTGTTCTGGCCACCAGCTGTCTAGGGAGGGGACAGAGGTAAGGTTAGTTTCCCAGAGGATGGGGGAGTTGCTGAGCGCCAAATATGTCCGAGAAGAAATGTGGGGAGGGGAGAGACTGCAGGAGCAAATGTAATGGCTGAGATTTTGTAGGGAGTCCAAGGAACTCCGGTCCTAACACCAACTGCTTTGAGAAATCGTTTTCCAAAACTTTTGGTGGTCTCTAACCTAGCTTCAGGAGTCCCAGGTTTAAGTTCTGGCCTTGTCCTTGATCGGTGATTGTTATTTATCTGTGACCTTGGATAAATGACTGATCCTCTGTTTCAATTTCATCAGCTGTAAAATGAAGGTAATCACATTTGTTCTACTTTACTCCTGGGCTGCTGGGAAGATACAATGCGATGTGTGAAAGCTCTTTTAAAAGGTGTAAACGTCACCATACACATAAGAAGTCCAGGACACTAGGGAGACTCAAAGGAAGGAGAAACTTGGTTCTTTCTTCACGGAGCTCACAGTCTTAGCAGTAAGGAGGGCTCACAGTTGCAGGCCATTCCATGCTTCAAGGCACTGTCCCATTATTATATTTATTATCCTACTTGATAGTGCCATCAGCAACAGAAACATCTGGAAGGGCTGGGTGTATGTGTTTTGAGTAGAGTTGTAATGGATGAAAAGGTTATGGCTTGAAAAAAAGAAGAAACCGCAGGTGGAAGTGAGTGAGGATGGCTTTGGGGACTCAAGTGCTCTGGGTTTCTGCTTCCCAACCAAGTGAGACCATTTCAGATTTAGTCTGGAGGAGGTTTTCCCTCAGGCCAGGTGAAATGGAAATGATCATTCTCAGCTACTGATGAAGGTTCAAATTAAATCTCTTAGGATTTTAGGTCCAGAGTCTATCGTGGGTGGGAAAAGTGGCTGACATGTGTGGGAAGAGGGACCTGGTGGCTTTTCTCTCTCCTGAGAGGCCTACATTTAAATCGAGTGCCCATGATGAACTTAAAAGCAGCTGCTTCCCTGATCGATCCTCCCTTCTGATGGGATTTTCTGTCCTCTGTCTTGTGCACTTTCCTTTTATTATTTTGGCCTCCAAGTGAATGGCTGTGTCCCAGCTTCCTGTCTCCCCCAAAGCTCTAGGACCCTTGTCACCTCCTTCAACAGCAAAGCAAGTCCCTTGAACTGGTAATTTATCAGATACTCTACAAAGTGCTTGCCCTTGGAGGAACTCTGAGGCAGTGAATTAACTCTGTGGAACCTTGGCTTACCGCTGGAAACTCAAGTTTAGAATTACAGGCTAGCTTCCTCAGCTTCCCTGGAGTCGTAAGAGAGATCCTGCTCCTCACCAGGCTTGACACTTGATGGGAAGGGGTTTCTACTTTCTGTGCCACATCCGGGAGTTAAAATAGAATGATACCAAATCATTCCTGAGTGAGCCAAGGTCCGGATGTGAAGAGTCAGAAACAGGGGCCAATTTTCTGGGGACACATTTGTGGGTGGGTATGCCCTTGGCCTTTCGGCCACAATATCTCTCTGGCTGATCAAGACGTCCTTTTCTCAGTTTGTTGGGCTCTCGGAGGTTGTACACCCTCGGGATCCCTGCGCTTTCTCCCATGTGGAATTGCAGGGCATGGTGGACCCACAGCCAGCTGTCACCTTTAATGTATGGCACAACTGTAGGAATATACTTACTTGCAGTGAATTCTTGTGGTCCTTAGCTTTGGGACACTTGTGAAATGTGACCCCCAAATTTGTCCTGGCACAGAAGCTGGGCATCAGCTCCCAAATGGAGGGATAGAGAAGAGAGAGGGTCAGATGCAAATTTCATGGTGTCTTCTTTGGTGCTTCTCATGTTTTGTTCATAAGTCACTTAAGGAATGAGGCAAACATACCGGGTGCCTGGGGAAGAAGGTGGAGGTTACAGCTTCTACCCTGAAGCTGGGCTGGGTTAGAGCCAGTCTCCACAGAGAGGGCCTAAATGGGGTGGATCAGTTCTGGGGCTGCCCATCTCTTAGGACTATATCTGGGTCTAGAGAGTGAGTGGTTCAGCACATCTTGGGACACTACCAGGACTGACCCAGACTTTCCAGGTTCCGTGACCTGGGGGCACGCTAGACTTTGTGACCCAGTCCATGCCCCTGGCAGGCTGAAGTAGAACTGAATCAGCCTCTAGGAATGTGAGAGGGGTGCACTTGGCTGCCTCAACTCCCAGGGGCTCAGCTGGGCACACTGCCTTGGGGGTGCTCACCTGCCACTCATTTCATTCTTTCCTGGGGAGGGGGCTGTGGTACAGCCAGCCTCACTCACAACGTACAGGGTTCAGTCCTGTTCCTTGCTGGTCCTGTGTGTCCTGTGTCTCTCAGATCCTTCTGTCTGTCCTCCTTGGTATGTCATGTGTGGCGTCCTTAGCTTGTGCCTCTGGAGAACTGTTCTCTCTTCTCAGCTCATTTTGGAAGCAGCCTCCAGAAACCTTGCTCTCTTTCTCTGACTATGCCCACGCCTCCCGTGCCACCACCTGCACCCCCACTGATTCAAAGCACCTTTCTTAGGAGAAGAGATCCAGTTAAAAAGTCCCCTGGTTTTCCCCCAACTCTGTATCTTAGGTGGCCTGAGAGAGTGTGGACTGAATTCATTAATTCTCCTGCCTCCGCACGCCCCCCTCCCAAGGAAAAAGCAGGGAGTTCAACTAATGAGAGCTGCCTGGCCAATCGCTGCTCTTGAGAAAGTTTGAGTTGTGATCCTATTTCATTAGGCTGATTGGAGCAGCCTTGACTCAGAGGTAGAGTCCCTCCCCAAGGGACTGCGTGTACGGTTACACCAGCAGCCGCCTCCAGTGCGTGCCCTTTCAGAATAGTGCCCCCTCCTCCTCCTGCTTTTGTGTTTTTATCCAGTGTCTCGCTTCCTCTTTCTCCCTCTCCCTCCTACCACTGCCTCTTCCTCTTGCTCTCTACCTCCCTGCAGCGCCAAGCCGGCTCCCTAACCTGCTCTGCCGAACGCAAACCACTGAGAGTTTGCCGCGCCGCCCCCTGGGGCCCCGGCTGCTGAGTCCCGCTAAGGCAAAGACTCGAGCGAGCTAGCGAGCGCAGCGGAAGAAAAACAAGCGGGCGCGAGCGGGCAGCCCCAGGAGAGCGGCCGGGTGGCTGGCGGCGGCTCTTGCGGCACCCGGGTGGCCTCGCTGGCAGCGGACGGCCGAGAGGACGCGCGGTCGGAAAAGTTAGACTCCTGGCGGCGGCGCGCCCCGTCCCCTCCTTGCGGCGCTCGGGAAAAGGAACTCGCTCTTCTAGCAGCTGGAGCAGAGAGGGTTCCCTGACGAGAGGGGAGAGTGTGCCCCGGGCCAGGGCTGGGGAGCAGCGTGCAGGAGACTCGAGCGAGGCTGCCGGCGGAGGGCGCAGAGCGAGCGCGCAGGCGACGGGCCCATGCCGGCTGCCAACATGATGGAGAACCTGCAGCCGCCCGCCCTGCAGGTGCCCGAGCCGCAGGGCGCGCCCGAGGGCAGCCCGGTCTGGTCCAGCTCGTCCACCCCCACGCTCCGCCGCCGGCGCTTCAAGATGCGCCGGATGAAGAACGTGCAAGAGCAGAGCCTGGAGGCCGGGCTGGCCCGGGACCTGTCCAGCGAGTTGGCCCCTGGCAAGGAGTTCCTGCAACTGCCGTCCATCGAGATCACGCCTTCCAGCGATGAGGACACCCCCTGGTCCAACTGCTCCACGCCCAGCGCTTCCCCGCGCCGAAAACGCTTCCTTCTCCGCAAGTGGCTGAGGGTGAGGGAGCGGAAGGAGTGCGGTGAAAGCAGGTACGTCCCTGTCGGCCCCGGCCTCTTCCCTTTCCCTTCAGCCCTCCTCGCAGCAGTCCAGGGCCCCAGAGCACCCTTGTGGAAACTTGGAGGCGGAAAGCGGTCACCAGAAACAAGTTCAGGCTCTGCACCTGGTCCCAGGGCCGGTGGCACCTCAGCTTCCCCACGTGTCACTCTTTTCCCCAGCCCAGGGCTAGGGGTTCAGATTATGAGACACGTTTACTGGGGGCTTCTCCCAGCTTTCCATCTCCCTTAATCCTCATAGGAAAACGAATAATACAAATGTAGCGGTTTTGAGTCTCTATGTTGAGCATGTGTCTCCAAATTTCATCGCAGGGCAAACTTTCTGGGGTAGGTACTACTATGATTCCCATTTTACAGGTGGACATAGCAGAGGTCAGGGAAAAGGCTAAGTGGCTTACACTTAGACTTATTTTTCTGAATTCCATTTCAATTTTTATTACTTTATGTCTGGCCACACCATGTTGCCTGAACTGACCCATATGTGTGGAGGCAGAATATGGCTGAGTGAGTCAAATTGCCCACCACATCAGAGTTTTAGACATCTAGGTCTGGTCCATGTCACTGTGGTTCGTGCCACTTGCTTTTGTGCCTAGGTACAGGTGGCATCTTAGTGATTAAAGAAGTTTGAACTCTTGCCATGCAGAAAATTGGTGTAGAAAGCACAGGGCAGTTCCACACAGCCCCAGTCAGGAGAGCTTCAGGGAGCTGTGTTGGAGCCAAGCCCCTTGCCTGGTGGAAGGCAGCGGGTGCTCACAGACTCATGGGTATCCTGTACTCTACACATTTACTTTGAGACTCTAAGGGCCCTGTCTCCATTCAGTTTGTGCTCCTGTGTAGGGCAACTGAGTCATGACCACCTTCCCCAGTATTCCTGCCAATCTGTTCAGTTTCATTCATTTCAATTCAACAAGTACTTACTGAATATTTTTGTGAGCCCAGTCTGGCACCAGCTAGTGGTGGTGATGTTGAGGACGCTGTGTAGGGGAGGGCTGGGTGGAGTGTGTAAGAAATTAAGGCCTGAGAATTTCGCTTGTGTTGAAAAGATGGAGCCAATGGAAGACACAGACTACACACTGTGCTGTGTGGTACTGAGTGTACAAGGAAAGAGAAGAGGAGACTTCAGGGAGGAAAAGGCTCAGATCGTGGTAAAAAGTAGAAAAGGGAGGGAAAGTATGGACTCAGGTGCACGACATCAGCTGAGGGGAACAGTATGAACAAGGACAGGAAACAGGGTGGGCGAGCTGCTTGTCTTAGAGGGGGCGCTGAGGAGTAGGGCTGGGTTAGGCAGCAGGTGAGCGTGAGAGGGGGGCGCTGAGGAGTAGGGCTGGGTTAGGCAGCAGGAGACGTGAGAGGGGCGGTGAGGAGTAGGGCTGGAGTAGGCAGCAGGAGACGTGAG
>NW_003852503.1:1567748-1688524 GCF_000181295.1 Otolemur garnettii | reverse complement strand
GGGGCGCTGAGGAGTAGGGCTGGGTTAGGCAGCGGGAGACGTGAGGGGGGCGCTGAGGAGTAGGGCTGGGGTAGGCAGCAGGTGAGTGTGAGAGGGGCGCTGAGGAGTAGGGCTGGAGTAGGCAGCACGTGAGCGTGAGAAGGGGTGCTGAGGAGTAGGGCTGGGTTAGGCAGCAGGTGAACGTGAGATGGGGTGTTGAGGAGTAGGGCTGGGTTAGGCAGCACGTGAGCGTGAGGGGGTGCTGAGGAGTAGGGGTGGGTTAGGCAGCAGGTGAGTGTGAGAGGGGGTGCTGAGGAGTAGGACTGGGTTAGGCAGCAGGTCAGCATACTGAGCCTTACTCTCTTCCTTTCGCAATGACTGGGCACGACTCTCCCCACAGACGTGGATGGAGAGCTCTGTTTTGTGGACCTTGGGGACAGCAGTTCTGTCTGTTTTGGTACTTTATCCTGTTGCCTTTTCACAGAGTAGAGGGAAATAGGGGAAGCTTAGTGGGATCTGATCTTGAACTAAAATAGTTTGCCCCAACTTGTCATCTTTACCTTCAAAGGTAGGGGAACCTACAGGAGACCTTCAAGGTCATTTTGACCTTGAAATTCTGCCACGTATACTGAGGACTAAATATGGTGGAAAGAACCAGGTGTGCTGGTGCAAGCCTATACTTCTGGCTGCTCTAGAGACTGAGGTTCGAGGATCACTTCAGTCCAGGACTTTGAAGCTGCAGTGTGTTATGATTACACCTGTTTGTAGCGACTGGGAGGCCGGGGTGGGTGGATTGCCTGAGCTCACGAGTTCAAGACCAGCCTGAGCCAGAGCTAGACCCTGTCTCTAAAAAATAGCCAGGTGTTGGTGGCAGGTGCCTGTAGTCCTAGTTACTTGGGAGACTAAGGCAAGAGAATCACTTAAGCCCAAGAGTTAGAGGTTGCTGTGAGCAGTGATGTCACAGCACTCTACCCAGGGTGACAAAGTGAGACTTTGTCTCAGAAAAAAAAAAAAAGCCACTGCACTCTAGCCTGGGTGACACAGCGAGACCCTGTCTCTAAACTATAAATAAATAAATGAGAATGGGAAAGTCGTATATTGCTGGTTGGGGTGGGGAATGCCGGTGGCAGTGACTAGATTTAAGAAAGGTATTCCTAGCTTAGAGAGTTGTCTGGGGGTGCAGTGGAATCTTAATTTTTGTTGCAGTAGGGGACATATCCTTAAAGTTGGGTAGGATTTTTGGTCCCTAGTGGAAGTTCAGGCAGTTATTTTAAATGGTGGCTTATTAGGACAATGTATGTGTGTATTGGTAGGAAGACGACAGGCTCTGGGTTGAGCCCAAATTTGGCTGACTCAAATCTCTACCTTTAATCACTATTGGAATCTATCTTGATTGTGTATAAAACAAAACTCCATCATTTAGGCTTTGGAGAAAAAAGGAAGAAAAAAAAGCAATCAGGTCAACAGGTGTTTGTAAATACCTACCAAGGTCACCTGAGAAGGAATCTGCATTGAGAGGTAATAAAGTATAAGGAACGTTGGACTCAAAGTCAGAAGACTTAGCTTTACATTCAAGTTCTACCATTGACTAGCTATGGAGCCTTGGACACCTCACTTCCCTGTATGAGTTTTACCTCATTCGTCTGTTGAAGGAGATATCTGTGGGTTAATAGGAAATTTCAAGAGGATTGTATATTAAAATGTGGTGCAGACTTCCTCTTGCTCTTTAAGGGTGAAGCTTATTCTCATTATTCTGTGATGAGTCTTTCACATGGAGTAGATGTGTGCTTAAAAGTGTGAGGTTACATACTCACGTGTAACCGGAGCAGCGCCTAGGACGCCTCACACGTTCTGTGATTTGGAAATGTTTGGAAAATGGTTCTACTCTGGCCCGGATAAGCAGGAATTAGCATACCAGACCCAGCATGGCATCTTCACACTCCCTACCCAGTCAACCTGGGCACAACAGAGAAAAAAACACCATTCCGATGTGGAGTGGAGAGGGCGACAGCCTCTGAGTTTTAACTGCACAAAGTTGAAAATGTAAAGAAGACCAGGAGATCCAGAAGACCAGATTCCTGGTCAGAAACAACAGTTCCTAAGAATCCTTGGAAGGAAGACGCAGAGGAAATAGTGAAGTTGGCATGATGGGGATCCAAAGAGTACAGCAAAATGTACAAGTCCAACCTTGTCCATTTTTTACAATTGTTATTTTTTTGGAGACAATGTCTTGCTGTGTTGCCCAGGTTGGAGTGCAGTGGTATGATCATATCTCACTGCAGCCTTGAATTCCTGGGGTCAGGTGGTCCTTCTGCCTTAGCCTCTCAAGTGTCTAAGACTAAAGTCACGCACTACCATGCCTAGCTAACTTTTTAAAATTTTTATGAAGACAGGGTCTCACTGTATTCCCAAATCTGGTCTGTAACTACCGGCCTCAAGTGATCTTCCCAACTCAGCTTTCCAAAGTGCTGGGATTACACCATGCCCAGCCCTTACCCATCTCTTTTTATCTTCACTGCCTGGCATTCTACATGGTCATCTCATGGTGATCCATTGAGGTTTATTAATGAATAAATTAGTAATGAGCAAATGAATGATTGTTTTTCCTCTACTGGTGAAAGTAGAATTCTCCTTATTCTTGAGCTTGGGGAAATTTCCTGCAGATGAGTCCAGAGCTGAGTTTTTAAAACAGCTTTATTGAGATATAATTTATGTAACATACAATTTGCATATAATATAATTCAGTCTCTTTACACTGAGATATAATTTACATAACATATAATTCAGTGTCTTTTACTACCCTCACAGATGCATGCACCATCACCATGATCAATTTTAAAACACATTTGTCACCTCACAGATAAACTGGTACCCTTTAGCTAGCACACTCATCCCTGCCCCCCATCCTGTCCTCAGCCCTAGACAGCCACTAATCTAGTTTCTGTGGAGAGCTGAGTTCTGAGCGTGATTGAACTTCTGTTGGTGAAAGTGCTTTAGATAGGTTTGCTTGAAGATGGTAATGAAAGCCTGGGGGGGATCTTGATGAGAAATATGGAAAAATAAGGGTTGTGAGACTGATATATAGACTGTGATTTATGCCAAAGAGTTTGAATTTCAGTGGGCCAGTCACTTGTCAAAAATGTGTCGCAATCTGACTTACAGAATGTTTTTTATGTAAAGAGGATTTAACGGCTCGGCGCCTATAGCTCAACCGGCTAAGGCGCCAGCCACGTACACCTAAGGTGGCGGGTTCGAATCCCCAGCCCGGACCCGCCAAACAACAATGACGGCTGCAACCAAAAAATAGCCGGGCATTGTGGCGGGCGCCTGTGGTCCCAGCTACTTGGGAGGCGGAGGCAGGAGACTCACTTGAGCCCAGGAGTTGGAGGTTGCTGTGAGCTGTAATGCCACGGCACTCTACCCAGGGGGACAGCTTGAGGCTCTGTCTCAAAAAAAAAAAAAAAAAAGAGGATTTAACTCAAGGGATAGCTGATGTAGATTCTGGAAACTGGGAGAGACATGGTGAGAGTGCTATGTGAGGCAATTCATTCCTGCTGTTCTGTGTATCTCAGTGGAAGTCTGGTGAGGGGGAGGCCCAAAGCCTTGCACTACTCTTTCAGTAGTCTTAACTGGGACACGTTGCCTTCGCCAACATTTAACATTTGATGGCGTGATTTTTTTGCTGGCCATGCTGCCCTCTGAACTCAGGGAGTAAAGTTAATGGAGGAAGCTCTTAAAATTAATACCTGCATGTCCTCCTAAATCCCTTGCCCAAATCGGCTTATGGTGATTGTTCAGAACTCAAACTTGCTTTGGGAGGCCAAGGCAGAAGGATTCCTTGAGGCCCAGAGTTCAAGACTGGCCTGGGCAACATAGCAAGACTCCCATCTCTACAAAAATACTTTTAAGGCTCAGTGCCTATAGCTCAGTGGCTAGGATGCCGGCTATATACACCAGGGCTGGCGGGTTCAAACCCAGCCTGGGTCTACCAAACAACAATGGCAACTACAACCAAAAAATAGCTGGGTGTTGTGGTGGGCACCTATAGTCCCAGCTACTTGGGAGGCTAAGGCAGTAGAATCATTTAAGCCCAAGAGTTTGAGGTTGCTGTGAGCTGTGATGCCATGGCACTCTGCCGAGGGCAATATAATGAAACTCTGTCTCAAGAAAAAAAAAAAAAACTTTTTAAAAAGTGGTCCAGCACAGTGAGTGTTGCATGCTTGTAATCCCAGCTGCTTGGAAGGCTGTGGTGGGACAATTTCTTGAGCCCAGGAGTTCAAGGTTGCAGTGAGCTATGATTGTGTCACTGCACTCTAAGCCTGGGTAACAGAAGTAGATCCAATCTTTTTTTTTTTTTTTTTTTAATTAAGAGACAGAGTCTTTCTTTATCGCCCTCAGTAGAGTGCTATGGCGTTGCAGCTGACAGTAACCTCCAACTCCTGGGCTTAAGCGATTCTCTTGCCTCAGCTCCTGAGTAGCTGGGACTATAGGCGCCTGCTGCAATGCTTGGCTATTTTGTTGTTATTGTTGTTGCAGTTTGGCCAGGGCTGGGTTCAAACTTGCCACCCTCGGTATAGGGGGCTGGCGCCATACCCACTGAACCACAGATGGCACTCATCCAATCTCAATTTTAAAAACAAAAAACCAAACTGGGGATCAGAGCCCCTCTTTGACCTGCTAGATTCAGAAAAATCAAAAATTGAATGGAGCCACATCTTCCAAGATGGCGTCTGGTCATCACCCTCCAGAGGGGACAGGAAAGCTGATGAGAGGCAAGTGAGTTGGGGGGTGGCCAACTGCAGGCCTTTTCTGGAGGACTCAGTGGCACCTCTCTGCTTCTCTTCTCAGCGCACCTCCACTGTCATCTTTTACACCGTCTTGCTTAGCTGTTCTGTTCCCTTTTCTACATAACATACCTATCCTGTGATGGTTGCTGGCAGTCTAGCAGGCTACGGAGTATTTTCCCCTTGGAGCCTCAGGGTTTCTGCTCCACTCTGCATCTGACCGCTGGTAGCAGTGCCTCTCACTGACTGGGCCTGGCCTGGTAGGCTAGGTTACTTCTCTGGTGCCAGCCCAGCCAGCATGTGGTTTGCAGAGTATATATCATTGGTACATTTGATTTGATGCTGCATCCCCTTCCTCTGACCTTTGGAGGGAGACTTGCTTCAGGTTTCAGCTCTGTTTCCACACGAGCATGGGAAATTGTGGGCATCTGAATGGTCTCCCTGTCAGCTGGCCACTCTTTGTCTAGCTCCCCACTCTGTGTGTGCCCTGCCGTGTATGAGAGCCAAGGCACAGGGAGCCTGGGAGAGAGAAAGAGAAACTCACAAACAAATGCAAAGGAGACCTATGATTTGTCAGCAGATAAAGTTAAGTACTCCGTGCTAGATAGGATTAACTGGAAAAAACCTCCACCAAATCCCTGAATCCTCTAGGGCAGGGACTGCTTTTTGTGCAGAATTTTGTGCTAAGCAGCCTTATATACATGATTACATTTAATACTCTCAGCACCCCCTACCCCCCAAGTAGGTTTGACAGCTGAGGAACCTGAAGTTGAGAAATCAGAATAGAAGCAAGGCTGGGATTTGAACCATGATCTTCTGATTCCAGAGCCTGAGCTCTTTCCAGTCCTGCCATCCCTTTCCTGAGCCCAGAAACCGTCAGCCCAGTCCTTGCATGCTTGAGAACATGCAGATGTGGGGGGGAGATTCTGAAGGAAGGTAGGAACATGGTCAGGAGGAAGGGAAGGCCACTGAGGATTCGTGTGTGTAGGGGCTTGTGGGAAGCGCAGCATTGTGAGGATGATGCTGATGGTCTAGGTGGACCCCTCCATGAGAAACAGCCAGCCTTTGGCAGTAGATGTGGCTTCCAGATGAAAGCAACTACTTGTGGAAACGGAAATGGTGGAGATGTGACCTTGTGGGCTGATTCACACTGGCCAGGCTTCTCTGTGGGAGTTGGCATCATGAAAGTTTCCATGTGGTTATGTGCTCAGAAGGTGCCAGTTTACTCGTCAGGCAAGAGACTGGTGTGAAGGTGGGGCAGATGAAGAGGTGGCCATTCTGTTGTGCTTGGTTTCTCCCAAGTATTAGATATCCTTCAGTTGCTAGGCTGGTCACTGATAATAGCTTCTAGCGTAACGCAGAAGTCTTCATTAAGACTTCTGAATAGCTAAGCTGCCAGTGGGGAATTTTCTTCCTGACCCCAGTAAGTGAACCACTGGCCCTGAGCAGGTGTTTAAATCCTGAGCCAAGGCTGGCCCAGAGAGCCCGGAAGTGGTTGCCGGGTTTCTGTGTTTACCAGAGTTTTATGAAGTCTGAGGTCTTCCTTCCCCACCGCCCCGTCCTTTACAGCAGTGTGGTGCTTTGCCAAGGGGCTCTGTGCCTGGTGTGAAAAAGGACACAGCTTTTATTTGTCCTGGGAGGGTCTGTGAGCCCTTCCCCCATGAATTTAGAACCAGAAGGAAGTTCCCTTCTCACAGAGGAGATGGTAAAGCTTCTCTCAGGGATGTAGAACAGAAAATCGAATGTGGGCTTTCGAGTGGGATAAAGGAGGAGAGATGGACGTGCTTGGATCTGGTGAGAAGAGATGTCAGCCAGTAGCCTGCCACCCCCATGCCACCTCCTAAAGAGACTCCTGATTGTTTTCTTTTGTTTTTATACCATGTGTCTGGATTTTAATTCAGATAATGTAATTAGAACTCATCATTAAGAAAATGGGGAGCTGCCTTCTGTGCCTTTGTGGAGGAGGGGTAGACAAAACTATGGGCTTTTGAGGCCCCGACCCATTTTTGGTCCGATGGTGTGGAGCCTTCTGCAGCCTTTGTCTATACTCTAACTGTGCTGCAACTTGGTTGTTCAATCCCTACTGCGAGATGAGAGAAAACCTTGAAATGACCAGGCACGTCACAGTGGCAGAGCTGGGTTAGGGGCTGGAACTTGGGCCTCTGACCTGAAGTCTTGGCTCGTTTCTAACTGACCCATCACCTCTGGAGCATCCTCCTTCTTGCTGAGGTCACTCCATCTCCGAAGGTGACTGTGGTCAAGCTGTTTCCAGCCTGCTGCCTCAGACTTCCCCAGTCTGACCGCAGGAGATTTTTAGTCTTGTTGCCTTTGGTTGGCAAGTTTAGCCAGGAAGTGACAGGCCAAAGGAGGGGCCCCCAGAAACAGCAAGCTATTTGGTTTTTCCCCTTTCTTTTGCAATAATGGAAAAAGAATTTGCTGGGTGGGTGGGGGGCCCAGTTTGAGGGATGGTCACCCTCACAGTATCTGCCCCCTACAATTAGGAAAATGCTGAAAGACAAGGGATGGTTAGTTTAAATAACCCATTTTTGAGCCTCCCCAAAAGTCTTCCAGCTTGTTCTTCTTAAATCATTTTTTACACTATAGAAGTCAGTGTGTATCTAATAATATAACTGGTTAACTATAAAATTTCAAATAGTAGAAAAGAGGACAGTAGTTCATAATTTTACTATGCTAACCCTACCATTGGGGCATGAATGGTGTGTTTTTTTCTTACTCAGATTTTTTGTTTTTTAGAGTCAGAGTTTTACTTTATGGCCCTTGGTAGAGTGCAGGTGGCATCACAGCTCACAGCAACCTCCAGCTCTTGGGCTTAGGTGATTCTCTTGCCTTAGCCTCCCAAGTAGCTGAGACGACAGGCACTCGCCACAATGCCCAGCTATTTTTTGTTGCAGTTTGGCCGGGACTGGGTTTGAACCTGCCACCCTCAGTATATGGGGCCAGCGCCCTACTCACTGAGCCACAGGCACTGCCCTTGTCTGCTCTTCTGCACCTGTGGAAGGTAAGGGAGAACATTAGTGTGTAGGTTGAAGATAGGGAAGGAAAGATCAAACTGCTTTTCCTTTATTTTCATTTCTTTTTTGAGATAAGTTCTTACTTCATTTCCCAGGCTGGATTGCAGTGGCCCAATCATGATCACTGAAACCTTGAATTTCTGGGCTCACATGAGCCTCCTGCCTCAGCCTCCTGAGAGCTGGAACTGCAGGTGTCCACCACCAGGTTCAGCCTCTCCTTTTACACACTCAACACAGAACGTTTCTGTGAGCAGATGTTGTGAGAGTTTTTCTCCAGTTGTCATACAATTCTCCAGCAGACACGAATGGGGCATCCTATAATTCAGTTCAATTCTGCTGCTATCTACATAGAGACAGGTTGAGGGCTCAGCCCTACATGACTGTCCCCACTTCCAATACCAGTTGCAACTTCTGGATATCTATATTTCTTTTTTTTTTTTTTTTTTGAGACAGAGCCTCAAGCTGTCCCCCTGGGCAGAGTGCCGTGGCATTACAGCTCACAGCAACCTCCAACTCCTGGGCTCAAGCGAGTCTCCTGCCTCCGCCTCCCAAGTAGCTGGGACCACAGGCGCCCGCCACAACGCCCGGCCATTTTTTGGTTGCAGCCGTCATTGTTGTTTGGCGGGTCCGGGCTGGGGATTCGAACCCGCCACCTTAGGTGTACGTGGCTGGCGCCTTAGCCGGTTGAGCTATAGGTGCCGAGCCTGGATATCTATATTTCCAACTAACTAAAGTTAACAGAAAAAATGGCAAACTCTGTAAAGTAATTTAAAGAGCCAAATATGTGTGACGATGGGCCTGGTGAGTCACATTCAAGGAGCCTTGGGCAGAGGTTCCTAAGGAGGTCTGGTTGCAGTTTGGTATTATAGATTTTAGGAAGACAGGAATTGCAGGTAAAATCATAAGTCAATACCAGGGGTACACTGGTTTGTCCTTAAAAGACAGGACATTGGGGGTGAGGGGGGCGGTAAGTGTTTACCAGGTTATTGGTGAGTTTAAAGATTCTTTGATTTATAATTGGTTAAAGAAATAAAACTTTTTCTAAAGGGTTGGAATATTTCAAGTTAAAATGAGGAAGTCTGTTAATCAGAGACAAGCCCCAATATACTAATTCAAGTGATTTGTCAAACAAATTGATGACCTGCAGGTATGATTTAACCTTTACCTTGCTTGGCCTTAGGCCCTATTAATAATTTAGTATGTTATTGCCACCAAGAGTCTGTTTTGCCACTCTCGGTTTTAACATTAATACTGGTCAATTGTGTCTGAACTCCAAAAGGGAGAAGGTGGAAAGAGGCCTGTCTGCCCTCCCTTGCTTTCCTTTATGTCCAGGAACTCAGTTCTAAGGTTTTACTGGGGTCTCTTTGGCCAAAAGGGGTCTGTTAAGTCCCCTAAAATTCTAAGCAGGAGGAGCTTGAAATTTTATTTACTTCACACTGGCTGCAAATTGGGGTTCCTGATCTCCTTTTTGAGTTCAGTTAATTTGCTAGGGTGGCTCACAGAATACAAGCAAACACTTGTGTTTACTTGTTTATCATAAAGGAATTATAAAAGATACAGAGGAACAGCCAGATGAAGAGGTGCATAGGGCAAGGCGCTGGGGGCTAAGGGAACACGGATCTTCCATGCTCTCTCTCTATGCCACCTTTCCAGCACCTCTGAGAATCACCAGCTCCAAAGCTCAGCACGTCCCCTTCTACAAGAGTTTTTGTAGAGGTCCATCTCTGCTTCTCTAATCACTTGGTCTTTCCGGCCCCATCTTGAGGCTATCCAGGGGCTCTACCCTTAGTCACCTCACCAGCATAAACCTTGGTGTTGGGCGGCCTCCATAGCTCAGTGGGTAGGGTACTAGCCACATACGCCCAGGCTAGTGGGTCCAAACCTGGCCTGGGCTGGCTAAACAACGACAACTGTGACAACAACAAAATAGCTGGGCACTGTGGCGGGCGCCTGTAGTCCAGCTACTTGAAGAGAATCGCTTAAGCCCACAAGCTGGAGGTTGCTGTGAGCTGTGATTCCACGGCATTCTATCCAGGGTGACATAGTAAGACTTTGTCTCAAAAAAAAAAAACAAAAAAAACCTCCAAAACAAACCAAAAACCCTGGTGTTTATAGAGGCTCATGGTGAATAACAAAAGAATCTCCTAACACTCAGAAATTCCAGGGATTGTAAGAGTTCTGTGGCAGGAGCCAAGGACAAAGACCACATACATCTCATATTGTTCTATAGGCCAATCCCCTGGTCTTTGATCACCAACCCCTTATAATGAAAGACAGTAACAATTAAAAGACCCTGGCAGAGTCCCATTCAGTTATTAATAATTAGTCCAGTCCATCATTATGTTGTATGAAAATGTCTCCCCATGCCAGGCCTCTCAGGTTTATAGTTTTCCATTTGATCTTATCAGGTTTCAAAAGCAGAGTGGTCTCAGCAGTATAGGGCCTCATCCTTCCTAGTGTCTGGCATAATTGAGCTAAGAGATGGTCTCATTTCTTGCTCTGAGTCACTTTCAGGATGTTGGTGTATTACTGGATTTCCCTTATCACATAATCCAGTATTATAAATTTATTTATTTACCTTCAGCTACCCTTCCTCCCTTTCCATTCTTTTTTTTTTTTTTTAGAGACAGAGTCTCACTTTATCACCCTTGGTAGAGTGCTGTAGTGTCACAGCTCACAGCAACCTCCAACTCCTGGGCTTAGGTGATTCTCTTGCCTCAGCCTCCCGAGTAGCTGGGACTACAGGCATCCACCACAATGCCCGGCTATTTTTTGTTGTTGTTGCAGTTTGGCCAGGGCTAGGTTCGAACCCACCACCCTTGGTATATGGGGCCAGCACCCTACCCACTGAGCCACAGGCCCCACCCCTCCCTTTCCATTCTTGTCTTAAGTTTTCTACTTTTGGAAGGAACACTGGGTTCAGCCACTGTTCTGGCCTGGATTATGGGCAGTGATCCTAGTCTAGCAAATGCCTCTCCTTCAGTCCACTCCCATTCATATAGAGATTACAAAAATCTCTATATGAGAAGGGTTATAAAAATATAAAACTAGTGGGCGTTCTCCACCACTGGGTCATACCTGCATTTGTGCTTTTTGGCCCCCTTACTAATTGTTCTATAGGCTAATCCCCTGGTCTTTTCTTTTCGTATACATTTATTTATTTATTTATTTATTTTTTGGAAAAGTTACTTTCCAAACTGGAAGCGGGGGGATTCTTCGGTTGGGCATTGGCACGTTGTACTGTAATGTACTCACAAATTCCCATAGCATTTTCTGCATCCTGTGCCTCATCCGCTCCATTCTTTGATTAGGCCAGGTTTCTGCTGCCTTCCTGCTTGTCTGTATGGGGAGGCCATTGACCAGTGCCCATGGGTGAATAAAAACCCAAACAATCCTTCCATCATTGCTAGGAAAACAGCATGCAGTTCAGTCCACAGAGATGATTTGTTTTAACCACCTTGAGTCAGAGTGTCATCCTTTCAAACAGGATGTTTGCCTAAAACTGTCATCTGCAAACCCAGCAGCAATTTGCTGGTCAGTCAAGAGCTGTTTACGGAGCGCTGTCCAAGGGTGGATAGGATCCATCTGCTTCTCACACCATAGCAGTCAGTCTTCGGGAAGGGAGCCTCCCTGCTTGTGACTCTCTCCTCCTATATTCCCTAGATAGCATGATCCTGTAGAAACCATGGTTCACACACAAACACTGGTCCCAGTGTATTTTATAATATCAGGGACAGGAAATGTTTCCCAGCAGAATACAAGGTCCGTTCTCCTAATGCAATCAGGTAGAAAAAGATATTGGCCCCTTCACATAAAGACTATTCAGGGATGTCAGTTTTACAGATTTTTACCTTAAATCCCATTGACCCTTACATTCCTAGCTTCCTAGCTTCTATTAGGACTTTATTGATAGAGTTTTATTTTATATACTGGGTAGAGGAAGTGTTCCCCAGCCAGATGTAATATCCATTTCCATAAAACAGGTTAGGAGACACAACTTTTGTTTTGAGACAGAGTCTCATTGTATCACCGTGGGTAGAGTGCTGTGGCATCATAGCTCACTGCAACCTCAAACACTTGGGCTCAAGAGATCCTCTTCGTCAGCCTCCCAAGGAGCTGGGACTTCAGGGGCTCCCCACAGTGCCTGGCTAGTTTTTCTTTTTTTGGTAGAGACAGGCATCTTGCTCTTGCTCAGACTGGTCTTGAACTCCTGAGCTTAAGCTGCCTACCTCTGCTTCCCAGAGTGCTAGGATTACAGGCGTGAGCCACCACATTCAGCCTGAGACACAACTTCTTTACCTAAAGCTTGTTTAAACATACCAACTTCTCTAATCCAGCAATCCTTACATTTTTCTATTCTTTCAATCTAATGGTATTCCTGTCAGAGCTCCACGACAGAGCACAGGGTTCCTATATACCAGAAAGTTTCAGGACCTTCCCTTCTGTGTTTCCTGACCATTGTACCCACTTTTTTTTTTTTTTTTGGTAGAGATAGTGTCTCACTTTATCACCCTCAGTAGAGTGCTGTGGCATCACAGCTCAAAGCAACCTCTAACTCCTGGGCTTGGGCATTTATTCCCTTGCCTCAGCCTGCCACAACGCCTGGCTATTTTTTGGTTGTAGTTGTCATTGCTGCTTGGCAGGTCCAGGCTGGATTCGAACCTCTCTGGTGTATGGTTGTTGCCTTAGCTGCTTGAACTACAGGTGCTGAGCCGTATTTGTTTTATTTTTTATTTATTTTTTATTTTTATTTTATCACCCTGTTCCCCTGTAGAGTGCTGTGGCATCATCACTCCAAGCAACTTCAAACTCTTGGGCTTTTGCCTCAGCCTCAGTCCCCAAGTAGCTGGGACTACAGCTATTACACCTTGCTAACTTTTCTATTTTTAGTAGAGACAGGGTCTCCCTCTTGCCTAGGCTGGTCTTGAACTCCTGAGTTAAAGCAATCCACCTACTTCAGCCTCCAAGAGTGCTAGGATTATAGGCATGAGCCACTGTGCCCAGCCCATTTATTTTATTAATAACAGCTAAAGATTTCCAGCTTTCTGGGCAAGTCTCATAACATACCCCTTTTTTTTTATTTGTCTCTTATTCACCTTATTTCTTTTTATTTTTTTCTTTTCTGTTTTTTGAGATGGAGTCTCACTTTGTTGCCCAGACTGGCGTGCAGCGGCTATTGATAGGTGCAATCTCACTTCAGATCAGCCTGGAAGTTGTGACCTGCTCCATTTCTTACCTGGGCCGGTTCACCCCTTCTTAGGCAACCTGGTGGCCACGAGCTTCTGGGAGGTCACTGCTTTGGTGCTGAACTTAGTGTGGATACTCGATCAACATCGTACACTATAGCCCCAAACCAGACTCAAGCGATCCTCCTGCCTTAGCCTCCCAAGTAGCTGGGATGACAGGTGAGCCACCACCAAGTCCAGCATTCACCTTATTTCTTAATAATTGCTTAAAAATTCCCACCTTGTCAGGAAGCTTCCTTTGCCTCTTCCCTCTGCTTTTCCCTGGGGTTAATTAACCTGTGTTTTTATTGGCGTCTGTAAGGCCCATGAGGAGAGGCTGAGATAGAACTTTGATAAAGCTTTTTGGACTGTTAGCTCCATTTAGTAGTAAGGACCCATGGGCAGCCTTTGCAGAAGGGGCCTTTAGCCACAGCACTTATGGTGACCTGCGCAGTGGGGATGTTCCTGGGGAGTATCTCAGTCTTCATAAAGCTGGTCCCATCTGCCTCTGTGCTGTTCCACTTGGCATGTACAGGGGAGAGGGGCAGTCCCCCTTCTCAGACCTTGTTGACCTTGCCTGTGGCTTTTATCCATCCACCCGGCTGGCTGTTTCCTGAGGAATGACCTCCTGTTGTCTCTGATTGTTCCTTAGCAAGCTGTGGGACCTGGATCAACCAAAATATGCTCTTCCACTTTGAAGCATTTACATCAAAGTCGTTACCCCTAAATTTGTTACGCTTGCGATCCTTTTTAGTAAAGATTCCTCAGGAAGCTTTGCCAATCTATAAAATAGAACAATTTCATCATAGTGGAGCCCTAGTTTCAGTAGTTTGTCGGTTTTGTCCTTCCTTCACATCAATGGGCTTCTTGGTGACCCTCGAGGGCTTGGTGCATTTATTATCTGTTGTCTCTGCGTGATTTTTCCCTTAGAGGGCAACCCTGAGGCTAGTGGAAGAAGCTCGGACCAACTGAAACCTGACCTTGGTCCAGCATCAAGGTGTGATTCAGAGCTCCCTTTTGCTTTCATTTCAGCTATGTCAGATAATTATAACCAAGGGATTGTATAATTTGCTATTTTCTTATTAGTTTCCATTTCCTTACGGATCCAGCGAACTCCCCAGGAGTTGATCCACCTGTAAATTCCACTGGTGACCTTGACCTCTAGTGACTGATTGCTGCACAGCTGTGACTCTGGACCATGAGTGACCCCATGACCACCCAGGAATTAAAAGGGTCTTCTTTCCTTGCTCTTTTATCTTTTCTCTTCTGACACTGTGTGTTTCCCTGAGTCTGGGCCATTGTAGCAAATCCCAGTTTTGATACCAATTCTAAAAGACAAAAAAACGGCCGGACTCAGTGGCTCATGCCTGTAATCCTAGCACTCTGGTAGGCTGAGGCAGGTGGATTGCTTGAGCTCAGGAGTTCGAGATGAGTCTGAGCAGGAGTAAGACTCTGTCTTTATTAAAAATAGAAAAAGCTAGCTGGGCATGGTGGCAGGTGCCCATAGTCCCAGCTACTCAGGAGGCTGAGGCAAGAGGATCACTTGAGCCTAAGAGTTTGAGGTTGCTGTACTGTACAGAGGGCAAAAAGTGAGACTTTGTCTCAAAAAAAAAAAAAAAATCCAAAAGACAAAAAATAAGAAAGGACAAAAACCTGTTTTTTTCCTCTCTCCTCACTCAAGAGAGAACATTTCTGTGGCCAGTATAGGGTGATTTTCTGATTTTCCACACCGTAAACCAAGCAATTCTTCAGCAGACACCAACTAGGGACAGCATACCTAGGGAATACTGTGGGTTTAGTTCCAGACCATTGAAATAAAGAGAATATGACAATATTCTCTTTGGCAAAATTCACAGTGAGTCCTGTGAATTTTTTGGCCTCCCAGTGCATTTAAAAGTTACAGTTATACTATGCTGTGTGGTCTGCGCAGTGGTGTTATATCTAAAAAAGCAATGTATGTACCTTAATTGAAAAATTACTTTATTTTTTATTTTTTTATTAAATCATAGCTGTGTACATGAATGCAATCATGGGGTACATGGGGTACAAGGTGCTGGTTTTATACACCATTTGAAATATTTTTATCAAACTGGTTAACATTGCCTTCACCTCATTTTCTGAGTTATTGTGTTAAGACATTTATACTCTACACTTAGTAAATTTAACTTGTACCCTTGTAAGATACACCGTAGTTGGGGTCCCACCAATTATCCTCCCTCCGCCCATCCTCCCCCCTCCCCTCTATCCCTCGTCTCTTTCCCCTTCTTCTTGGGCTATAGTTTCATAGTAGGGCTGAGTATATTGGATACTTTTTCTTTCATTCTTGAGATACTTTGCTAAGAATATGTTCTAGCTCCATCCATGTAAACATGAAAGAGGTAAAGTCTCCATCTTTTTAAAGGCTGCATAATACTCCATGGTGTACATATACCACAGTTTATTGATCCATTCATGGGTCGATGACACTTGGGCTTCTTCCATTGAAATAAAAATAGACTCGGACCCCCACTTAGGTTAATTAATTGGTAATTTATTTTACCTGCTGCAGGGGCTGCTGCTCCGAGAGACAGTCAGCACCCGGTGAGAGTGTGAGTTACCTTTTATAGGCTTTGTGTAAGCATATTACAGAAGTGAAACGTGGCTGGTTAAGGGGGGTTACAACTCAGGTAGTCATAGATATAGCAATGGAACAATAATTAATACAGTTTCAGTTGACAATGGACACATTTCATATCACAATGGTTATGGTTATACAACAGCAATTAATCAAGTCTCAGTGAGTTTTCCACCATTGTTCATCTACTGAGAACTTGGGGGTTTTGTGAAACTTGGGACTTTTTTTCCTTGTACCTGAAGCTTGTTCTTGGCAACCCTAGGAGGAAGAAGGGGGCCTGGGAACGTGTTCTCGGCCACCCTGAGGGGAGGAGGAACTTGCCTTGTTTCTGGAGTCAACTCTGGGGGGAGAAGGGAGGAGGAGGGAAATGGGCTGGAGAGGGGGTGGTGGGGGGAGCAGGAGTGGGCAGGGGAAAGAGGGCTGGGTTACAACACCATGACTTAGCAATTATGAATTGGGCTGCAATAAACATTCTAGTGCAAATATCTTGTTATAAAGTGATTTTTGGTTTTCTGGATATATACCTAGTAGAGGAATTGAAGGAAAAGGGAACACTTTTGCACTGCTGGTGGGAATGCAAACTACTTTATACTGTTGGAAAGATGTTTGGAGATAACTTATCTAAAGTATCTAGAGTATCTAAAAATAGAAAAAATACTTTATTGCTAAAAATGATCATCTAAGTCTCCAGTGAGTTGTATTGTAATATTTTTGCCGGTGGTGGTGGTGGGGTCTTGCCTTGATATTGATTGACAGCTGCTGACTGATCAGGGTGGTGCTTGCTGAAGGTGGGGGTGGCTGTGGTGATTCTTAAAATAAGACCACAGTGAAGTTTGCCATAGTGATTGACTTATCCTTTTACAAAGATTTCTCTGTAGCATGCAATGCTATTTGATACCATTTTACCTACAGTAGAACTTTCAAAATTGAAGTCAGTTCTCTTAAACCCTGCCACCATGTAATCAACTAGGTTTATGTCATATTCTAAATCTCTTATTTTCATTTGCCAGGAAAAGATTCCATTCCTGAAAAACACTTTTTTTGCTTATCTATAATAAGCAACTCCTCATTTGTTCAAATTTTATCATGAAATTGTAGTGGTTGGGCAGCACCTGTGGCTCAGTGGGTAAGGTGCCAGCCCCATATACCAAGGGTGGTGGGTTCAAACCCAGACCCAGCCAAACTGCAACCAAAAAATAGCCAGGCCTTGTGGCGGGAGCCTATAGTCCCAGTTACTCAGGAGGCTGAGGCAAGAGAATCTCTTAAGCCCAGAAGCTGGAGATTGCTGTGAGCTGTGATGTCACGGCACTCTACTGAGGGCAACAAAGTGAGATTCTGTCTCTAAAAAGAAAGAAAAGAAATTGTAGCGGTTCAGTCACCACTTCTAATTCTAATCCTCTTGCTATTTCTACCACATCTCCAATTACTTTCTCTACTTAAGTCTTTTTTTTTTAGAGACAGAGTCTCACTTTGTTGCCCTTGATAGAGTGCCATGATGTCACAGCTCACAGCAACCTCCAGTTCTTGGGGTAGGACGATTCTCTTGCCTCAGCCTCCCGAGTACATGGGACTATAGGCACCTGCCACAACGCCTGGCTATTTTTGTTGCAGTTGCCACTACTGTTTTAGCTGGCTGGGGCCGGATTTGAACCTGTCACCCTCGCTATATGGGGCTGGTGCCCTACCCACTGAGCCATAGGCACTACCCATCCACCGAAGTCTTAAGCCCTCAAAGTCATTCATGAAAGTTGGAATCAGCATCTTCCAAACTTATGTTAATGTTGATAGTTTGACTCCCCCCCCAAATATCATGAATGTTCTTTATGATTTTTTTTTTCTTGAGACAAAATCTTACTATATCACCCTTGGTACAGTGCTGTGGCATCATAGTTCACAGCAACCTCAAACTCTTGGGCTCAAGCGATCCTCTTGCCTCAGCCTCCCGAGTAGCTGGGACTATAGGCGCCTACCACAATGCCTGGCTATTTTTAGAGATGGGGGGGGTTCTCGCTCTGGCTCAGACTGGTCTTGAACCTGTGAGCTCAGGCAATCCACTTATGTCTGCCTTCCTCAGTGCTAGGATTATAGGTGTGAACCACGGCGCCCAGCCGATATCATAAATGTTCATAATTGCATATGGAATGGTGAATCTTTTTCATCTGGTTTTCAATTTACTTTTCCCAGATCCATCAGAGTGATCACTATCTATGGCGGCTATAGCCTTGCAAGATGTATTTCTTAAATTACAGGACTTGATAACCATGCTCTTTGATTCATGAGCTATAGAATGGATATTGTGTTAACAGGCATAAAAACAACATTAATCTCCTCATCCATCTCCAGCAGAGTTCTTGGGTGAGCAGGTGCATTGTAAACGAGCAGTAATATTTTGAAAGGAATCTTTTTGTCTGAGCAGTAGGTTTCAACAGCGGGCTTAAAATATTCAGTAAACCGTGTTGTAAACAGATGTGCTGTCATCCAGGCTTACTTGTAACATTAATAAGGTACAGGCAAAGTAGATTTAGCTTAACTATTAAAGGCCCTGGGATTTTCAGAATGGGGAATGAGCCCTGACTTCAACTTAAAGTCATGGGGTGCATTAGGCTCTAACGAGGCAGTCTGTCCTTTGCAGCTTGGAGGCTGGACAGCGACTTCTCCTCTCCAGCTGTGAAAGTCCCAGATGGCGTCATCTTCCAATAGGCTGCTTTTAGGGGGGTCAGCATTGAAGAACTGTTGTTTAGTGTAGCCACTGTCTTCAATTATTTCAGCTAGATCCTCTACATAACTTGCTGCAGCCTTGCGGTTGGCACACACTGCTTCACTTTATATTTCAGACTTGACCATTTCCTGGGATCTGGGGAGTCCTTAACCTTCCCAGGTGCTCTCATTTTGGAAGAATTAGTCTGATAGAAAGCTAAGTATACACCACAGCCCAGCATAATGGCAACGAGCATTATTTAAAAGAAATAAAACATGAAATCCAAGTTTCCGCTCATGAATTTGGGGTTCAATTAACTTACCCTTTTTTTTTAGTTCAATTAACTTTCTAGGACAACTCACAGAGCTCAGGGAAATGGTTACTTCTGCTTACTGGCTTGTTATAAAGGCTACTATAAAGGATACAGATGGATAGCCAGATGAACAGGTGCACGGCAAGGTGTGAGGGAGTGGGGTGGACCTTCCATTCTCCCTCTGGAAACACCCAGCACCTTCTAAAACTCAGTAACCTGCAGAGCACAGCAAACCTCTTTGTCCAAGACTCTTTACAGAGTTTGATCTCCAGCCACCACCCCCCACCTCCCTTTCCTGGCGGTCAGTGTGTAGGGCTGAGGTCCAACCCTTTTCTCCTCTAATCACTTGGTCTTTCTGGCCCCATCTTGAGGCTCCCTAAGTCCTGGCTCCTGGGAGCTCATGAAGACCAAGAGGGCTCCTCTCACTCAGGAAATGCCAAGAGTTTTAGGAGTTTTGTGACATGAACCTGGGGCAAAGAGTAAATATATTTCAGATTTATAGCACAGGAAGTCTGTGAAATAAGGAAAAAAGTAAATTTCTAAAGCACTATTTCTTGAGAAGGCCTGAGGATGGGAGATACTTCTCCAAAGTAGGGGAAAGAGCCCTGCCAGGTGTTTATGGCACTTAGCCTTGTTGTCATGGCCTTTTGTCCCTAAGCATGTCAGTTAGTACCAGGCTGACCCCTCAGAGCAAGCTGCCTGGAGCGTTTGTTTTCCGGCTGGGTCATTATACTCTGAATCTCTTTCTGACCTTTCTGCTGATTCTCAGGGTTGGATGGAATGGCAGCTGTAAAGGTTACTCTGAACAGGGTGGAGCTTCTCCAGGGAACAATTTGCCCTTAGCTTGGGTGATAACGTGTGTTTTTTCCACCTGTGTCTATGATGAACCACGTCGTCCTGACAATGTGAAAATCTCATTTAAAAAAATAAAAAAGACCCTAGGAAAAGAGATTGCACTCTTCTCTTGGTTACTCAGTAGCTATACCTATGTTTCCCTGAAAATAAGACACTGTCTTATATTTATTTTTTCTCAAGAAGATACACCAGGGCTTATTTTCAGGGGATGTCTTATTTTTATTAAGTATAATACAACAGTCTACATTTATTCAAATACAGTTAAGTCATCTTCTTCTGGAACCTGACAGGGGGAACCAACCTTGTTGGTGGGGCAGGTTGGTGGGGCTGACACTAGTGATGTGTGAACTCCTTTCCCCTAGCTGTTCACACCTGCGCAATAGGATGCCTGTGACCCGGTTACCACACGTGCACACGCGCAAGTGTGAACGGCGCAGAGAAAGGAGCTGTGGCAGATAAAAGGTACTCCAGTCTTCCTTACCGCTTTCCCCTGAAATGCAGGGTGTATCTGCATAGCCATGCCCTTCACTAGATCTTATTATGGGGTAGGGCTTATACTTATCAAATGCATAGAAATCCTGCTAGGGCTTATTTTTTGGGTAGGTCTTATTTTTGGGGAAACACGGTACTACCTAAGAAAGTTCTACCTGAGATCTAACTGAAATCCCCCATGGTCCAGTTCAAACTCATTTTCTCTTATTTTGTCTTCTGTGAAGGTGGAAGACTAGATAGCAGGTCATCATCCTTGAGATTGTTTCTCCAGAGACTCATTGTTGGTAGCTTGGACTGTTGCTTGCGGGTTCTGAGGAAAGCCTTGGCTTTGTGCTGGCAATTACTTGGACCTCCCCGGTTCTCCAGTGGGTCTGTGGACCCTGCTGGAGCAGCTCCCTCTGACTCTGGGGATGGGGGGTGGTTTTCCTAGGACAACCATCCCAGCACCGATCCTGAAAAGCAGCTGAGGCAGTGTGGGGTGGGGCTCTGAGTCTGCTGATTTTCTCCCTCTGAGGCCCTGGCCTTAGTGCGATTGTGAAGGGGGAAGTACATATTTCTGTTTCATCTTGTTAGATGAGACAAAGTACCCTTGTCTGGAGAGTTATGCCAATGTGTTTATTGGTTAATAAAAGTGGAGACATGTTTGGCCATCCATGAGGCCTCTCAGCTGGCTCCTCCAGTTAGTGGGAGCTGTAACGGGGGTTTATTGCTTTGATTATATATGGGATGTCTGTGTTATTATTAATGGTT
This sequence comes from Otolemur garnettii, assembly GCF_000181295.1. Taxonomy (NCBI): domain Eukaryota; kingdom Metazoa; phylum Chordata; class Mammalia; order Primates; family Galagidae; genus Otolemur; species Otolemur garnettii. The sequence continues at coordinate 1,667,782 of NW_003852503.1, read as the reverse complement.
GGGAGCAGAAAAACTAGTTTTTATCATTTAGGGGTGGCTGGTATCTTCTGCTTCTTCAGTGCTGGGTTAAAGTTCTGACTCCACCTCCTCATTTCTCTTAGTTTTCCTTCTTTCTTTTTCCTGCTCCTTCTCTCTCCTCCCCTTCTCATAAATCTGAATGCTATCTTTGAGCTATTTCATCCACGCTCTTGACTTTTTAAAATTTTATTTTATTATTATTTTTTGAGACAGTCTCCCTCTATGTCCTGGGTAGAGTGCTGTAGTGTCACAGTTCACAGTAACCTTAACCTCTTGGGCTCAAGTGATCCTCTTACTGCAGCCACCCAACTTTCTGGCATTATAGGCACCTGCCAGGATGCACAACTAGTTTTTCTATTTTTAATAGAGATGGGGGTGTCTCTCTCTCTTTCTCTCTCTCTCTCTCTATATATATATATTTTTTAATTTTTTCCTACTTTTGGGGGTTTCACTATTGCTCAGACTGGTCTCCAACTCCTGAGCTCAGGTAATCTACCTGCCTTGGCCTCCCAGAGTTCTGGGATTACAGGTGTGAGTGTCTGACCTCATTCTCCTAATTATTCCTAAATCTCAGACCTCATCTCTTTCCTGAGCCTTAGGCTCATACTTCGAAGTGCATACCAGCTCTGTCTACTCTGGTCCTTGTTTTGGGGATCGGTACCCTTCAACCTCGCAAGGTTTCCCTCCCTTGGAGGAGAAGGTTCCCTGAGTCCGTCCTCTCATCTCATCCCCATTGCCATCTCTAACTGGTCTCCTTGACTACATACAGACCTCCCGGCCCTTTAATTCTGCTCTCTGCAGCCTGAGTGGGCTTCACCATCTCACTTCTGTTCCCCACTCCGGTTTCACTTCCTGCTGTTCCTTGTCTTTTCTGCATGGAGCCAGCGTGGCATCAGTTTCTTCAGTGAGATACGCTCTTATTTCCAGGTCTTCCCAGACACTATTCCTTCCAGCAGGGTTCCTTCTTTACAACACTGACCCGCTTTGCCACCCTGAGGCCTCCTTTGGTTTAGCTCACTATTCCTCTACAGCAGTGATTTTCAGCCTGTGTGCTGTGAGGAGATCTCAGTCATGCATCAAAAGCTTAGGAAAATCATTAATTAAATTATTTTTGAAAGACGTTCAAAGCACAGTAAGTATATTCTTTTGTTTACACTTTCTTTTTTTTTTGTTGCAGTGGTCTGGCTGGCCCACGCAGGATTCAAACCCTCTACCCTCAGTGTATGTGGCTGGCACCAGAACCACTGTACTACACTTTCTTTTTAGATCAATGTAACTTAAGCGTGCTGTGGAAGTTTATAGGTTCAAGTGTGCAGTGAGATAAAAAAAGGTTGAAGATCCCTGCTCTAGGGAACATTCCCTGACTCAGGAAATCCCTGAGCCTCCAGCACTGAGTATAGTAGCAGTGATGTTCCTGATCACTGGAATGTGATAATGTCCTCATATTACTTTCTTCACTGGACCCTAAGCTGTGAAGGCAGAATTCATTTTGTTTGGTGTTTGTTTTTTCAGAGCCTGTTATACTCTTTGCATAGAACATAGTCGGGGTTCGGTAACCATGTGTTTAGGGAAATGAATGAATAATCCCATGATGAAAGCCTGTAAGGAAATTCAATTCTCATGGAATTCTATTGTAAATCATTTTACAAAGGAAGAAATCCTCTTGAAGCTAAATACCCCCTCACGCGCCATTTCTACCATTCTGGATTATTACATGTTGGCTTGTCTATGGTAAGCCTGTTGGGTTCTTTTCTGTTTTTTTCTTGGTTTGGTCTGTGTTTGCCATCACACTGTACGTCCTGGGGACTACTGTTCTGCTGAGGGTGGTCTGTATTCCGGGGAGCCCAACTGGGCCTCATGAGAAGGAGAGTCACTGACTTTTCCCAAAATGAGGCTCCGGAAAGCAAGAGCACTCTGGGAGCAATATTTTGTCTGATGGTTGACCCAGGGCCTTGGTAGAGTCTGCAAATAGCAGTTAGGTTTTTCCCCACCAAAGACCCAAGGCAGCTTTGAAGGATGTTTATTTTTGGAGCTGTGGTTGCCATAGTAACACAATACGTTTTCTCATCTTCTGATTCCGGGTCAGGGCAACAGTTGTTCCTCCTGCAGGGGAGAAGCATTTTGGAATAGATGCGTCCTTCCTTCCATCTCCCCCGCCCCCAATGAATCCAACAGATGTTTATTGAACACATGCTATGTGCCAGGTACTATTCTTGATACCAGAGACAAAATAGTTTCCCTCTTAGTAGCGCTTACATTTAAGTGGGGGTAGAGAGGCACTCAATGAATTATCAACACAATGTTGGCCTTTATTTATTTATTTAGAGATGGAGTCACTCTGTCACTCAGATTGGAGTGCTGTGACCTTAGCCTAGCTCAGGGCAACCTCGATCTCCTGGGTTCAAACAAGCCTTCTGCCTCAGCCTCCCAAGTAGCTAGGACTACTGGCACCGGTCACAACAGCCAGCTAATTTTTTTATTTTAGTACACATTGAGTCTCACTCTTGCTCACACTGGTCTTGAACTCCTGAGCTCAAGCGATCCACTCACCATGGTCTCCCCAAGTGCTAGGATTACAGGCGTGAACCATCGTGCCGGGTTTAGTTTGTTTTCTGTAATTCAGAAATTGTGGGCCAGATGCAATGGCTCACACCTATAATCCTAGCATTCTTGGAGGCTGAGGCAGGTAGATTGTTTGAGACCAGCCTGAGCAAGAGGGAGACCCCATCTCTAAAAATAGCCAGGCATTGTTGTGGGTACCTATACTCCCAGCTACTCGGGAGGCTGAGGCAAAAGGATTACTTGAGCCTAAGAGTTTGAGATTGCTATGAGCTATGATGCCATGGCACTCTACCAAGGGTGGCAAAGTGAGACTGTGTCTCAAAAAATAAATAAAACTCAGAAATCGTGAGTTGTAAAAGTAATGTCTTCTGCTCTGCTTTGAAGAGAGATGTGGAGCAGGGAGGGGGGAGCTGGAGGCTAAGTGGGAAGCTGATTCCTTTCCCACTGAGAGTGGGACTTTGACTCAGTGTGGGTATTTGGAATGCAGATGCCTGCGTTGCTGTTGTATGGTCTAAGACTTCGAGGGATAATGGGATTAGGCCGGGTCTCCCTCTGCAGCTGTCAGATGCCAAAGCAGTTCTTCCCCTGGTGTTTGTAGGAGTCTTTTGGCCCTAGTGGAAACCAAGAGCCAAAGGGTTGCCAGCAGAATGGCCCTTTATTATTCAGTAGTGACAGCCTTGAAGGCAGCCAGTGGATGCTATTTATTGAGCTGCCATGAAGTGTTGGAACCGTGAACGAGGCTCCAAAGGGAAAGGAACCATCAGAGTGGCAGAGAATGGCACTCAAACGGACACAAATGAAAACAAGGTGGGCGACAGCAATTTATCATAATCTCTTAATCTAGGCTAGCACTTCATCCTTTACAGAGTGGTTTACCAGGTCATGGGCTCTGGGAAGGCAGGAACAGAGTGTAATTATTCTTTGTCTCTGCCCCAGCCCTTCCCACAGTGCCTGGCACACACCAGGCGTCCCAACGACAGGCCTACAGCAGGAGAATCCATTACCTCATTTATTCCTGCATCCTAGGGGTGGATATAATGAGCATGCCCACTTGGCATCTGAGGAAATGGAGACTCTGAAACACAGACATATCCATACAACTGAGCCATGAAAGAAACTTGATTCAAAAAGAGGTTATGTTGGCTCAGTGCCTATAGCACAGTGGTGATGGCATCAGCCACATACACCGAGGCTGGTGGGTTCGAATCCAGCCTGGGCCAGCTAAACAACAATGACAACTGCAACAAAAAATAGCTGGACATTGGCTTGGCGCCTGTAGCACAGTGGTTACGGCACCAGCCACATGCACCGAAGGTGACGGGTTCAAGCCTGGCCCAGGCCAGCTAACCAACAATGGCAACTATAACAAAAAATAGGTGGGCGCTGTGGCAGGTGCCTGTGGTCCTAGCTGCTTGGGAGGCTGAGGCAAGAGAATTGCTAAAGCCCAGGAGTTTTAGGTTGCTGTGAACTGTGACACCACGGCACTCTACCCAGGGCAACATAGTGAGACTGTCTCAAAAAAAAAAAAAAAAAGGAAACAATTGGGTCCATGCAAATAACTCCAAACTTCTCTTCTCAGGTTAAGAGGACAAATACAGATAATACATACATGTACACACATAAATCTTTTCAAATAAACGTGTGTTCATATTTAATATATATAAAAATACATTGTAAGTATATATGTATGTTTATAAATAGGTATATATTTCTTAAGCCTGGATAATGCCCATGGCCGTCTAGGTGCTTTTTTGTGGTGAATAGTGACTCAAGTTCTTATCAGGGGAAATTTTAATTTGCCTGTTGAATACTATACTTGTCTTAATGTCAGCAACTGGATTCAAATCCATCCATCCCAGGGAGATTTGTACTTTACCTGCCTTGTTACAGGTGAGGACAAGGTAAACCCCACAGGGTCTGAATGATGGAGAATCTGTAGCCACAGGTCACTACTGATTATGAATTTGGGAGGGATTAGGGACCACTGAGAAAGGGGAATGTGTGTTTCTCTTTCTTCCAGGGCTCTTTTTCTTGGTAAAAACTACTTTCCATAACAGTCCATGCCCACACTGTCACCTACCGCTCCCTCCAGCAAGGCTACTGTGATGACTTCCCGGCAGCGATTTCCAGCCTATTTCTATGACGTAAATTTCCAGCCTAGAACAAGTTTCTCTCCTAGATTGCTTTGCATCATCAAGTGCCTCTTACATAAGCAGGAGGTCATGATAAATCCTACCTTGTAGGATGGTTTGAAGATGAAATAAGAAGACACAGCCCTGCTCAAATTGCCTGACACATAGTGGGTACTTACTCTGTCCTCCTCCCCTTTCAATTTAAGAGAAGGAGGAGTTTTCAGGTTGGTGACATTTGGGGCCTTATCTGATCGAAAGGCCCTGGGGCCTGCGGTGGCACCTTTGCTGAGTCATTTGGGGTTGGCAGACCCAGAAAAGACAGTGGATCCAAGAAGTAGTTATGTGTGATCAGCTAAGGTGAGCTGTGTTCTCTGAGTATTTCCTGGTGTGCTTCTGGAATCTGATCCTCCCTTCTGATGGTAAAGGGCAGGGGACAGCTAGGCAGCCAGGGAGATATTATGCTTCTCTTTATGGTCATGCTGAATTTCCTGTGATGTGGCTTCACGAATCTTTGGTGACAGCTTAAGCAGTATTTCCATGAGGCTCTGCGGAGGACGCTCGATGAATGGAGGGCAGGATTGTCTTCTGGATTTGAGATGAGTGGCATTCTTTGGTATGGGGTGTAATTACTGGAGAAGATGCTCTTGGTGCTAGGGAGAAGATGCAGAGGGAGAACTTTCAGAAGGTGTGAGGAGTTGTAACAAAGAGCCAAGGTAAGGTCTAAAAACATCCTTTAAGAGGGAGGTATGAGACGGAGGTAAGAACAGGATCAGTTTTGTGTGTACCCTGTAATGCTTGTTCCATCTTTCATGAGACTGATTTATGGTAATTGTAGGTAAGGGTAACTCTTACGTTTTGAAGAATTCTTTTAACTTGTTATAACTGAATGGTATTTTCTGAACATTTACTTTTGTACTCTTGCTAGTCTTGTGATCAGTTTTGGGCCCACCAACCTCACATGACAAATAGTGTTTGAATATGTAGTGTGTGTGAGATGTGTAAGAACCCTGCTTAATATTTGGGAAAGTAGAAAAGCAAACATTGAAGTCTGTTTTTCTCCCAATAGAGATATAAAATGAGGGGGTAAAACATCTATTAGAACTATAATCTGTGTTTCCGTATAAGTAGTTCGAGATTACGGAGGATGAAATGGAGTCAGAACAGACTTCACCAGAATCTGCCTCTGAATTCCCTTCCAAATTATAAATACCCTGGGAACCCTTCTGAGGCTTTGCATTCCTGGTCAGTCATTCATTCTGCACTTGTTACGCAAACGGCTGCACCAGTCTCTCAGCACAGGGTGGTTGGCAAAATCATGGACTCTGGCATGAACTGCATGGGTTCCAGTCCAGGCCCTGCTATTGGTGTGACCTTGACATGTATTTTTGTGTGTTGAGATGCTCCTCCTCACCCCACCCCCAGTTGTATTGTATTCATAGCACTTTTTACTTTAGAAATTATCTTTTTTTTTTTTTTTTTTTTTTTGAGACAGTCTCACTATGTTGCCCTCAGAAGAGTGCCATAGTGTCACAGCTCACAGCAACCTCAAACTCTTGGGCTTAAGCGATTCTCTTGCCTCAGCCTCCCAAATAGCTGGGTCTACAGGCACCCGCCACAACATCCGGCTATTTTCTGTTGCAGTTGTCATTGTTGTTTAGCTGGCTTGGGCCAGGTTCAAACCCACCGGCCTTGGTCTATATGGCTGGCGCCATAACCACTGTGCTACAGGTGCCGAGTGGGAAATGATCATCTTTTATTTGCTTTTTGTTGATGATTTGTCTCCTATCTCTATATCCCTACTGCTGAAGCACAAGAATTTAAAGTTATCAGGAGGAAAGGCCTTGCCTATTCTGTTTATTTTTTTTAATTTAGGAGGACGGTACAGAGTCTCACTTTGTTGCCTAGGCTGGAGTGCTACGGCATCATCATAACTCATAACAACCTCCAACTCCTGAGCTCAAGCAAGCTTCATGCTTCAGGCATCTGAATAGCTGGGACTACAGGCACCTGCCATAATGCCTGGCTGGTTTTTCTATATATATATTTTTTTTTAGTAGAGATGGGGTCTCTCTCTTGCCCAGGCTGGTCTCAAACTCCTGAGCTCAAGGAATCTTCCTGCCTTGGCCTCCCAGAGTGCTAGGATTACAGGCATGAGCCACCATGCCCAGCCTTCCTGTTCTGTTTATTACTGTGTCCCCAGTGGTTAGACAAGAGCCAGGCACAGAGAGGACACTCAACAACGGCACAGTGCACCTGCTTTGTGGAATGAACAACTGGTAGCAGTTATCTTCATTAGGAGAAGTAAAACCAAAGGGCTAAGAAAAGAAACTTAAGATACATTCTCTACTTTCTTGGAGTTTACATTCTTGTACCCCACCGGCAGCATGGGTGTTGTGGGAAGAGCTCTAAGAGTGAGTAGCCTTGAGTTTTATTTTTTCCCTGCCTCGTAGCTATGACTTGACTTAACTTTAACTTCGTTGGCCATCAGCTCCCTATTCAGAAAATGGGTTAAACTAAGTTAGGCCCCTTTAGGCCCCTTCTTGCTATTCAGTGTTGGTCCATAACTTTATTAATAAAAGTATAGGCTGGGTGCAGTGGCTCACGCCTGTAATCCTAGCACTCTGGGAGGCCAAGGCAGCTGGATTGCCTGTACTCAGGAGTTCAAAACCAGACTGAGCAAGAGCGAGACCCTGTCTCTAAAAAACAGTCGGGTATTGTGGCAGGTGCTTGCAGTCCTTAGCTACTTGGGAGGCTGAGGCAAGAGGATCGCTTGAGCCCAAGAGTTTGAGGTTGCTGTGAGCTATGAAGCCATGGCTTCTGAGGGCAACAAAGTGAGACTTTTGTCTCCAAATAAATAAATGAAATAAATACAATGATAGACTATTATAAAATGATAAACTGGAAAGAAAATGAAAGTAATAAAAGGAAGCAGAGATTAAAAAAAGACCACGCAGTAGGTGAACCAGGAAGCCACATTTCTGTGTCTCTGTGGCCCCTTCTGGGTCTCTGAACCACATTCGTTCTCAAGTTGCCGTTCCCTCCCCACTGTCCTGGCGCTCCTGGCTCAGTTCCTCTCTGTTGGGCTAGACAGCAGCTGGCTAGTTTTCTGATCTGTTTTACGCTTGTCAACATCCATCTGTGTGTCTTCCACTTAGCTTTCAAACTGGCTTACTGGAAGATTTCTTAGCTCAACTCATTACGCTTTTAAGGCTAGACGGGGCCTTTACAATTGCCTAGCATGCTGTTTATTTTACAGAGAAATCAAACTGAGGTTCAGAATGGTGTTGTGACTTGCTTTGTACTCTGCAGACTTCATGGAAGTCGGAGCTGGACCCAGACTTCTGAGCTGGGCTCCTGCTTGTACTTTATATTCTATTTTATTTTATATTTATTTTATTTTGCTTTCTGTTTTATTTTTTATTTTAATGACAGAGTCTTACTGTGTCTCCCTCGGTAGAGTGCTGTGGCATAACAGCTCGCAGCAACCTCAAACTCTTGGGCTTCAGTGAATCTCTTGCCTCAGCTTCCCAAGTCGCTGGGACTACAGGCGCCTGCCACAATGCCCCACTATTTTTTTGTTGCAGTTGTCATTGTTGTTTAGCAGGCCTGGGCTGGGTTGGAACCTGCTAGCCTTGGTGCATATGGCCGGTGCTGCAGCCACTGTGCTACAGGTGCCGAGCCAACGTTGTTTTATTTTTTAACAGATGGGTGTCACTTCATGCATGCGTCCAAGACAGGTGTGTATGTGTGCAAGATAGAAGCCCGCTGGAGCTCCCCGAAATCTTTTCGTTACCCACTTTAGCAGCCCTCTGGCTTTTATTTCAAGGAACAAGGCTTAGTGAACATTAGCTGTAGACTCACCCTCTGTTGATTGATGAAGCTGGCAGTGACCCACTGGTCATCGGCTACTCATTGCTTGCTGAACATTTATTTTGCACAGTGCTAAGGTGGAGATAAAGAAGAAGACTGAACTGCCCCCAGGAGCTAGCGGGCAGAGGCGGCGAGATATCCTGGGTGTCTGTCTCACCTTCTCCCATCAGTGGGGGTCAGGTACCTCTTAAATCTCTCCCTCCCTGGTTTTCCCCCTCCTCATTCCACTCCCTCTGCTTGAGCTTTCATCACCTCCGCTCTGTTGAGAGGGCTTCCTATGGGCCTGCCTCTTTGGCCTCTAGTTTCTGTTTTGGGTTTTTTTTTTTTTTGTAGAGACAGAGTTTCACTTTGTCGCCCTCAGTAGAGTACTGTGGTATCACACAGCTCACAGCAAACTCCAACTCCTGGGCTTAGATGATTCTCTTGCCTCAGCCTCCCGACTAGCTGGGACTACAGGCACCTGCCACAACACCTATAGTTTTTTTTGTTGCAGTTTGACCGGGGCCAGGTTTGAACCTACCACCCTTGGTATATTGGGGCAGCGCCCTAGTCACTGAGCCACAGGCGCCACCCCCAAATTGTCTTGTATCTGTTGTCTTCATGCTAATGTAAAGTGACCATGCAAGGTATATATATATATATATATATATATATTTTATGTTAAAGTTGTGAAAGTGATTGACAAAGAAAATACGGTGTTTAATCCTGCATGGAAAATGGTATGTGGAAACAGATCAGGATATTACTCCAGGGCCCATCCCACTCCCCATCCAGTCAGTGCTGTGATTTCTAACGAGGCCCCCAAGGGCCCTCTGTGAGTTGGTAAATGAACAAGAGTTCTTGGTTAGGACGCTTTTTGTTTCTTCCAGTTGGAAAGAAAACAAGATAAAGTTTTCCCATAGACCAGTTTTTCCTAGAGCTAGGAGCTAACGACTTGGAGGGGTGGGGGATGGGGCGGGAAGCGGAAGGGATTCTTTCTGGAAAACACCCAGCCTGCAGTCTGTTTGTCCTTGAGCTCCATCCATGGTCACTGGGCTTCTCCTAACATGTTCTGTAGTTTGGTAGCTGTTTCTGGGGAGTCAGCTGCCTCGATCCATAGAGTGGACTCCTAAATCAAGCTACTTCAACAGTCAAGTTGGCGTCACCCCTAGGACTGTGTTCTAAACCTTTTTCTTCAAGGAAGCCCTCATGACACCAGCATTTCTGTTGTGTGGCCTAGCCCTTGTGAACCCTGCCTTTATGCCTAAATAGGAGGGCGCGGGCCTCGCTGCTTCCCAAGCCTCTCCCTTGGACTGCAGGTCAGCCCTGCACTGGTTTCCTAGAAGTCTCTCAGCCCTGGCTCCAGCTCTGGGAAGTCCTGTCCTGTCCCCTGGCATAGTACTCTGTTTTTATTTGGCTTACCTGTTGTTTTTTCACTAGCTGGTTGTTATTAAGGCAGTTCTACTCTTAGGTGTAGGGGTTTGGGGTTTGTTTTGTCTTGTTTTATTTTTTTGTATGGTCAGAAGCTTGTTTATGTGTATGGATTCTCTTGTAGCCTTGTGATCTCAGTGGCAGGTGCCTATAGTCCCAGCTTCTTGAGAGGCTGAAGCAAGAGAAATCGCTTGAGCTCAAGAGTTTCAGGTTGCTGTGAGCCATGATGCCACGGCACTCTACCCGAGGTGACAAAATCCCTACAGATGAAGAAAAGACACAGAGATCAGGGAGGGAGGAAGGGTGGATGGAGGTAGAGTGCATGGAGGCTGCTGGCCTTAGATTCTCCACTGCCCAGGGTCTTGACCAATCCGCATAGACTTCAAGTTCAAGTTCTAGGAAGCAACTTGGTCAACCACATTACTTCCTGAGTGAACGTTTACTGCTGAGTGACCTGGTTAAATTATATTGATTTCTCTGAAGAGCGCCCAAGATTTCTCTCTAAAGCTAGGTAGTGCTAGGTAATGATTCAGTGCTAGGTAGTGAAGCTGGTAGGATGTGGGAAAGAGCTGTGTGCTTCTGTAGGTGCAATTGAAGCTCAAACAAGTCCTCCTTGCCTCCCTTTTCAGGATTCATTTGAGGAATATAACGAATGGGGTGAGTATAATGTAATTGTGTGTGGTGAGAGGCTTAGCATTTTAGTGGGTGAGGGGAGGAATGGTCCATTCCTCTTAGTGAAAAATACTTTAGAACAAGACATGAGGAGGAATATTTTGTTTTTCCTCAGCCAGAGTTTATCTGTATTTGTGAGGGCCAAGAATTGGCGTGCAAATTGAAAATCCATAGACCATTCAGAAAGAAAAAAACAAACAAAAAAGTCGTCCCCCTGGGTTTGGACACTTTTTTCCTATGAGCTTTTACCTGTGATGTCGGACTGGAGAGCCATATTCTTTCCTTCCCACCTTCAGATGGAGGCGCTGTCAAGTGTGGGACTCAGCTTCCTCACGTTGGGTAACTGAGTTGGGCAACAGCTTTGGCACAGGAGTGAGGAGGAGAGACGAGGGCTGGCATTAGGAGGACATTGTAGGTTTTGTTACAGTGGCTTCCTTATATGGAGAGTCCACATACATCTAATTCAAACTGGGGTCTTCAGAGCCAGCCACCAATGCCTGAAACCTATGTTAGTGGAAATATGAATGAATGAATGAATCATCAGGAATGCAGGCCGAATGTGGGTTCCTTGAGGTCCCAGACTGTGCGCTGCACATCTCACAGAGTGCTTTCAACACAGGCGTTTGGGAAGTGATGAACAGGAGGGATTGAGCGGGATGTGCTGGTGTATTAGCACTTAGCGAGGTGTCTCTCTGTGCTGACTCGAGGGCTCTCAGTGGAAATGGAGACATTTACAGATACTGCAAAAGAGGACGGGGTAGATAATTGCACATTGGTTTATCAGGCGTGTGTTGTACACCTAATATGTACAAGGCACTGGGGATCTAAAAAAATGACAAAGTAGGATCTGTGGTCTAAAGTGATTTGATGGCTCGGCGCCTGAGGCTCAAGCGGCTAAGGCACCAGCCACATTCACCTGAGCTGGCAGGTTCGAATCCAGCCCAGGCCCGCCAAACAACTATGACAGCTGCAACCAAAAATAGTGGGGCATTGTGGCGGGTGCTTGTAGTCCCAGCTACTTGGCAGGAGAATTGCTTGAGCCCAGGAGTTGGAGGTTGCTGTGAGCCGTGATGCCACGCACAATACCCAGGGTGACAGCTTGAGGCTCTGTCTCAAAAAATTAATAAAAATAAAAATAAAATGATTTGAAATGTGGTACGAGGTGTCGGGAAGTGAATTATTAATTGCTATATCCTGAGGAGTATGATAATTGATGATAGAGGGTCGTGTAGGGTGACATAGGACCACAGCATGGGTGGTGACCCTCAGTGAGGATTTCCCTGAGAAGGTGCTACTTCCGAAGGGTAATAATAGCTATGATACTGAGTATCTGCTCAGTGCCAGATACCTTTCTAAGTAGGTATTAATTTATCTAATTCTCACAACACCCCTCTGCCATAGATCCTATTATCACCCCCAGTTTTATAGAGGTTGGAATTGAGCAGTGAAGGTGGAAAAGTCAAGATCTGAATGCAGGCAGGCAGGCTAAATAAAGCCAGAGAGCTGAGGCTTGAACCCTAAACTGTTTTGCTTCCTCAGTGGAAATTAGTGAGACAAAGAACAGGGTAGAGAAAAGGCCATGCCAGGACAGGAGAGTAGCAAGTTCCAAGGCAGAGGCCAGTAGTGCGGCTGGAGTGAGCGTGAGAGCCAGAGGTGGGCTGGGGAGGGAAGAAGCAGATGGAGTATCAGGACATTATTGCTGATGGAAGGAGTTTGTTCTGAAATGATAGGAAACCTGAAGGGCTTTAAGGCGGTAAGAGACACGATTAAACCTGCATTTCAGTAAGATCATTGCTTCAGTGTCAGGCGAGGCTGTGGTCGGGCCAGCTTGGCAACAGCAGTGAAGAGGGAGCCTATTTAAAGAATCCGGGCAAGGGGTGAGGAGAGCTTGGTCTAAGACAGTGGCCGTGGAGCAATGGACGGGGGACAGGGAGATTTGAGAAACAGGAAGTAGAGTCTACAGGACTTGGTTTCCAGCTGATCTGCGGTGCATTTCTCCTTCTGCATCTTTACTAGTAGAGCACAAGGAGGGGAGGAAAAGATGGTGAGTTCAATAGTGGGCATGCTCCGTTTGAGATTGCTGTTGGACATTCAAGAGAGCTCAGTATGGCTGCAATGGATGATGGTAAAAATACATGTATTGGCATTTGTTGGGTACTTATTTATTTGACGATCCCCGTGTTAAGTGCTGCATATTAATTAACTCATTTAATCCTCACAACAGGTCTGTGAAATTCTGTTTTGACAGGTAAGAGGATGAGACTGTAGAGAAGGGTTAAGAAATCTGCTCTGAGTTACTCCAAAGACAAGTGACAGAGCTGGAACCCCAATACCAGGTTTGATCTGGAGACATCTACACCCATGCTGTCCAATCAGGCTTTCTGCAGGGACAGAAGTGTTCTCTGTCTGTACGTCCATTGGAAGCTGCTAGCCATGTGGATCTTGAATACGTAAAATGTAACTAGTGTGACTAAGGAACTGAATTTCTAATTAATTTAAATACAGTAGAACCTCTGTAAGTTGACCACCCAATGGACTATAACAAACTGCTCAACATAGTAGGAGGTAGTCACCATAAGAAACTAGGGCTGCTGTACTGATATGTATATGTGGTGCATGTCTAGTGTATAAAAATTAGGTCAATTTAAGGAGGTGATCAATGTTGGGAGGCAGTTACCTATATAGAGCCACATGTGAGTGGTGGCCACTGGGTGGGACGGCTGAGCTCTCTGCTATCTTTGGGAGTTATCAGTGTATCCATCATAATTGAAGCCTTGAGTATGATTAAGATCCCACAAAGAGATGTATAGCAGTGATTTTTTTCTTTTCTTTTTGAGATAGTCTCTCACTTTGTTGCCTGGGCTAGAGTGCAGTGGCATCATCATAGGTCACTGGAGTCTCAAATTCCTGAACTCAAGTGATCACCTGGCTAATTTTTTCCCCCTTTTTTTGTAGAGACAGGTTCCCTTTAAGTTGTTCAGTCTGGTCTCAAAGTCCTGGCTTCAAGTGATCCTCTGGCCTCAGTCTCCCAAAGTGCTGGGATTATAGGCGTGAGCCCCTGAGCCTGGCCTGTCATGGATTTTAGCCTCTCTTAAGGTTCACAGGCATATTTGAGAATGAAAGCTATAAAGTTATCTCCTGAGTATGCAATACTATTGTACATTACATTGATAACAATTTCAGAGGTCCATGAAATTTAGGCTGTCCTGGTATAAACAGGAAGAAGTGACCTAATAGATAAACTCTGGAAACAGAGAGCTTGTCTGTTTTGTGTACTGCTCTATACCTGGTATCTAGATTCTAGAGCAATGTTTAATACATAGTTGATAATGTATTAAATGAGTGGCTGATAAGTCCAGGATCAAACAGAGGAAGCACTCACGAAACTCCGTAAAAAAGAGAGAAAGAAAGTGAGCCTTGGGCAGCGTCTGTGGCTCAGTGAGTAGGGCACCGGCCCCGTATACTGAGGGCGGCAGATTCAAACCTGTCCCTGGCCAAACTGCAACAAAAAAAATAGCCGGGCGTTGTGGCAGGCACCTGTAGTCCCAGCTACTTGGGAGGCTGAGGCAAGAGAATTGCCTAGGCCCAAAGAGCTGGAGGTTGCTGTGAGCTGTGACGCCATAGCACTCTACTGAGGGCAATAAAGAAAAAAAAAAAAAGAAAGTGAGCCAAAGCACAAGGAGAGAGTGCAGAGTTTCCAGAATAGGAACAATCATCAGGATCAGACCTGCCTGGGTAGTCAAGTAAGATTAGGATTTAACTGTTGCCCTTGGCTTTGGCAGTTGGCCTCTGGTGATAGAACAGAAGTGTTGTGGGCATGGAGTCTGGATTGCCGAAAACCAATCCTCAAATCAGTGGTGAGGATATAAAGTATAAAGCATAAAGCCTAGCGAGTCTCAATCCTGGTTGCCCCAGGATTACTGTGACAATATACATTTTAAAAAGAGAAGAGACCCTTTTTAAAGCCTTGAGGAGCTCAGACTTTGATTTAGTAAATTTGGGGGGGGAGTCAAGGAATCAAGTAAAGCTTTTGACTTTATTATAACCATTTAGATGGAAGTTTGGCCGTCATCAAGTAGTATATTCTGTCAATTAAATGACCATGAAGAGGAGGGACAACTTTTTCTTTTATTTTAAAGACACATGGAGCCAGGCACAGTGGCTCATGCCTATAATCCTAGCACTCCAGAAGGCTGAGGCAGGTGGATTGCTTGAGCTCAGGAGTTCAAGACTAGCCTCAGGAGTTCAAGCCAGAGCAAGACCTGATCTCTACTAAAAATTGAAAAACTAGTTGGGCGCTGTGGCAGGCACCTGTAGTCCCAGCTACTGGGGAAGCTGAGGCAAGAGGATCTCTTGAGCCCAAGAGACTGAGGTTGCTGTGAGCTATGGCGCCCCTGTACTCTACCCAAGGTGACAGTGTGCGACTGTTTTAAAAAATAAAAATAAAGCCAGATGTGGGTGTGTTTAGAGGTGAAAGAACCATTAGCTGGGCAAGTATTTGTTAATTAGAATGCATTGGAAGGATATTTTGCTGTATTTTGAATCCCTGAGTCTTTGACCAGCTGGCCACCTCCTTGCTGCTGGTTCCCACGGGAGCTCCTAGGCAGAAGCGAAGCTGCTGACTTGGTGGCCACGTTCTCAGCTTTCCCCTGCCGTGTGTTGTTTTCCAAGTATTCTTTGAGAATAGTGAGGTGTGTTGTGTAAGGAGTAAGCAGGCCTTGGCTGTGCCCCAGTCCCTTCTGTTTACTTATTTCCTGTGATTAGACTTTCTCACACCCGCTTGCCAGGTGACAAACAGAAACCATTCTCCTTTATTCTCTGCTCCTTCACTACCTCCTCTCTCTTTCCCTGTACACTTTTGTTGCCCAAACTGAAACTGCAAATGCCAGCATCATTTTATGCATAGAAGTCAGCGTGAAAACCCAGCAGTCTGTCTGTCTCTCCTCTACCAGGTTTGGCGCGACCCTGTTTTCAGGTTTCTTCCATTATTGTCCTCTCATGCACTGAATGTTTAACAAGATTTACCTACCAAACTAATTGTGATTATTAAGTACAGATAATACCATTATAATACAGATGTACCACTTATAGGCCACTTCCCAAGGGCCAGATGCGTCCCAGACACTTTCTGTCGATGATTTCTGCCATTTCTAATTCTCACTGCAGTCTTCTAAGGCATGCGTTATGACGCAGAAAAGCTAAGTCTTTTAGAGGCGCAGTGGCTCGTGCTTGTGATCTCAGCACTTTGGGAGGCCAAAGCTGGAGGATTCCTTGAGCCCAGGAGTTCGAGACCAGCCTGAGCAAGAGTGAGACCCTTGTATCTACAAAAAATAGAAAAATTGGTTGGGCCCATGGCACATGGTTGTAATCCCAGGTACTTGGCTATTTGGGAGGTTGAGGTAGGAGGATTGGTGGAGCCCAGAAGTTTCGGGTTGCAGTGAGCTGTGACGATGCCACTGCTCTCTAGCTGGGGTGGCAGAGCAAGGCTCTGTCTCAAAATATTCTTTCTCGACTCCAAATCCTTATACTGTGATTGGATTACCCACATCTTAATTCTTAATGCAGTTCTATAAATTAAGGAATAGGTTCTAAGTAATCATACTAAGTCCCTATTTTTTGAGAAATTGGCTGAGAGGATAAGTGATTTGCTCAGGGTTCTAGGGCCAATGGGAAATAAAGCCGGGGCAAACTTCTGGGTTTGTTTGCTTCTGTGCTATTTCTACCACATCGCTGCTTAAAATAATTTATTTCCCACTTTTCTTTAATCAGAGACATCTATATGCACCACTCAGAGCCTTTCAAAACTTCTAATTAGCATGAGATAATTGGTGCTAACAGGCTAGGTACCTCAACTGCAGCCAAAAGCAGACATCTGATAGGTCTGTGAAGCCTTAGTAGGGTAAATGAATAGGTTTCAGAGCTGGACGTACTAAATAACAGCTGTCACACACCCCTGACTGCTTGAGACCACCTGAAGCTCTCAGAACCCTGTCTGGAAGGCTATGACCTCTTTGGTGTGGCTTACAAGAGAAAGAGGCGTTTCTACTTATGATGGGTGCTGCTTCTGTCTCTGTAGCAGTAAAGTCTGTGCCTTCCAGAGGCAGGACACTTCCTGGTGGTTTAAAGGTTTAGCTTGTACTTTTTGTACATGTCCTGGGTAAGGGGAAGGAGGAAAGGAGATCACTGGAATTATTATAATTTGCCCAGCCTGCATTTTTGAGCTTCCTGGTCACAGCCTAGTGAATTTTTGCCTTCTGGCCCGTGCTTTGGCTCAAATGACCGTGGATTTTCCCCAGCCCTTCCTAGGGTTGCTGGTGTTAATGTGACCTTCTAGGATAAGCTCCTATACTGGCATGCTGGCTGAAAATAAAACCAGGATTCTGCTTCAGCTGGTTTCCCTCAGGAATCTTCTAGAATTTTAGGAAAAGCTCCTTCACCTTATTTGGTAACATGGGCTAGTGTTCCAAAATGTAATTCATACAGTGATTTTTATCTGAAGTTTCCATTTACAACAGGAGGGATCCTAGTGTGTTGTTTAGCTGTTTCTTGCTTATACAAATTCCCTTCCTTGTGCCATTAAGACATCTTTTAATTGTCTGGGGCCCAGACAAAGTCATCCCAAATCCTTATTTAGAGTTTGTTTTTCCGGCTTTCTGTTACAACAGACAGTTCATCTGCTACTGCCCTCTGCTGGACTTTCTCCAAGTTCTTGTAAACTTCCTCATGCCCAGACTGGATCCAGCAAGGCCCACCCAGGCCTTGATTAATATGGAGTGGATGTGGATGTGGTCTTGACCTTGGAACGTTCCATACTCCTTTATAAACACTCGAGTATGGTGGCTGCTTTTTTCATGGCCTGAGAAGACTGGCAGGTTTGTTTGGGGCGTGGCCTGCGCCACTCAGAGGCCATGTGGCCTGTATCATTGGAAAAAGCTCATGTGAGAGAAGGATTGTGAAAAGTGCCATGTATGTGAGAGGGCGAGGCACCGTCTGAATCTCTGGAAATTCTGCTCAGCAATATTATTTCATAGGACTGAGTAGAGCAGTGGGTGGCATCCATTGAACTTGATTAAAACTATGAAAAAACAAATTGAAAAAATAGGCTAGAGGACCAGGCTTCCCCTGGGGGACCACAGAGGAGAAAAGATTCTCCTGTGCCTGTTGCTGGTGTATGGGTTTATCTATAGTCGCTCCAGCTCGGCGTTCACCTCTCTGACATGTTCCCTGAAACTGCGCATCAGAGGCGTCCACCATCTGCACCATCTCCATCTTCTGCAGTTGCTGCATTGTGATACAGTGTGACCCTAGACTGGGGGCTCTTTGCTAGAGAAATTGTCGCGGTCCTTTTTACATCCTTATCTCGTAGTGCATTGCTGGGTACATGGACGGGGGTAAATGGAACTGGACTAGAATGCCTTTTCTACTCATGTTGGCTTGCCCCAAGTCTATCCAATTTTAAGTGTCAGCTCAAAAATCTTATTTCAAGACAATCTGGCCCAAGAAGTATGCGACCTTTCTTTATTCTCTTTTCTCATAGCATTTACTATATACTTGTGAAAGTTACCATTTTCGGCTTTGAAATGGAATTGTTTATATTGAATCTTCCTGGTTTTTTTTTTTTTTTTGAAGGACTAGAAGTTTTTATTTGAAGATTGAAGAACTGGGTTCCATGAGGGGTTAGGTGTTCATTAGAGAGGGTTCCATGTTACTTGGTGTAACATTGCAAGCTTATTTCCTTTTTTAAAATTTTATTTATATATTTTTTTTATTACCACATTTTTTTTTTTATTACTCTGGTCCACAGAGTAGCCACTTCATAATGAACCAGCTATGAAAGCGAATGAGGTGATGGTTACATTCATCAGTTCAGTGTAAGCCTTCCACACTGTTTATCAATTCAGCACATTGTACCCCATAATTGCATTAATGTACACAGTCATGATTTAATTGAATCTTACTTTCTAGATGGCAACCACTTTGAGAGCTGGATGCTTGTCTGAGACATGTCTTTTTGTTTTCCCCATAACCCACAAAATGATGCCTTGGATGTGATGATGACAGCTCGCATTGATACGGCAGTTAATATGTGCCAGGCTGTTCTCCATACTTAAGGTGACCAGATTTTAACATTGGTAAAGCGGGACACCATGGCGGGGGTTGGGGCCTGGGGGTGGGGCCTGACAACAGTGCAACCTTTGATAAGCAGTTCTAGATAACCCATTCTCAACAATTATTTGTAATTATTAAAGTTTAACAAAAATAATAGAAAACGCACATCCTGGCGAAATAGCCACATGGCAGCTGAAAACCGTATATTCCCTTCCTGTTTTCCTGTGTTCCCTAGCTTGTCGTGCATTCTTTCTAAAAATCAGGGCTTTTTAAAAACACCACAGGATGCAGGACAAATTGTTAAAAATTGAGACTGTCCTGCCAAAAGTGGAACGTCTGGTCACCTTACTTTGGGGCGGGGGGGCTACTTGTTTGTTCCAGACAGTTTGGCTCCTTCTGAGCTAATTGTCCTTGCCTAGAAGCAAGGGAGGAAGCCAGGTCTCCTTCTGATACCTTGCCCAGGAGGGGAGTAGGGAGTTTACATTAGCCTTTTCATTTCCAAATAAAGTTACATTAACCTCTTCATTCCCAAATGGAGGTACATTAACCTCATTCCCAAATGGAGTTACATTAACCTTTTCAGCAGCCAAAAACCATATATTTCCTTCCCATTCTCCTGCTGTTCCCTAGCTTATCTTGCATTCTTTCCAAAAATTGGGACTTTTTAAAAATGTTGCGGGACAAATTGTTAAAAATCAGAACTGTCCCGCCAAAAGTGGGATGTCTGGTCACCTTATCCATACTTCACATGTGTTCCTTCTCTAAACCTCACAGCAGCCTGTGAGGTAAGAACTATCATTAACATCTGTCAGTGTTTTGTAGGTAAGGAAAGTGACACCAAATAGATTGTTCAGGGTCATGTAACTAGGAGGCAGAGAGGCTTGGATGCCATCCCAGGCAGCATGCAGAGCACAGACTCTTGACCATGTGCCTAGAGGGCGTTATATGAATACTGGTCGAATGCATGCAGTTGGGTATTTAACTATTTAGAACAATGAACACTTTGAAGGTAACCCATTGTTGGCTTTCTTCTCTACTGTTTTCTAAGCCAGGGGAAGGAGGGCCAGAAGAGGGCGCCAGAGGGTTGGCCCTGGGTCTGGGTTTCTCACGCTCCTGATTGGTTTGCGTGTCGTGGTTCTGGTTTGGAAGCCAACAGTGCCATCTAGTGGTGTGAGTTGCTAATAGCATCTCAGTATTCTTTTTCTGAAATTCTGGTGCCTGGCAATTTAGTTCATGGAGCCCTTCAGATTAGCTTAGTTTTATGTTTTGAGAGGGGAGGGGAAGGTGAGAAGGAAGAACCAGCTCATCTTGTCAAAGTTGAGGTCAAGTTTGACCTCTTCCTTGAAGAGGCTGTAATGCTGATGGTAGTTATTTGGGTTGGTGGAGTCCTAGTGACTGTGGTGAACAGTGCAAAACACTGGGCCCCAGATACCTCCTCTGTTACTTCTCAGCTGTACTGCCATGGTGTAGGCTGCTACATCCATCTTGATCCTTGCCTCTGGATCCGCGTCTGCTTTGGAAATGGAGTTCCAATCATCTGTAAAAGGGTGCTTGATGTATATAACAGGTCAGTCCCAAGTAAGAAGTCCCAGGGGTTGACAACATTATAGTGAAATTTTGTTGTGAGGAGTTTTTAATAAACAAGTCCACAGAGCTACCCAAGTGAAAATGGAGAGTAACTACTTCATAGTGAACCAGCCATAAAAACCACTTTGTAGGGTGGTGCCTGTGGCTCAGAGGAGTAGGGCACTGGCCCCATATGCTGGAGGTGGCAGGTTCAAACCCATCCCTGGCCAAAAACAACAAAAAAACAAACAAAAAAACTCACTTTGTATAGAGTAAAGAGAAAGGAAGTGTGGCCACAGTCCTGCTTGTGCTAAATAGTAGGGGTGAGGGGTGGGTGGAGTTGCGGGGTGGTGTTCCTGTCTGGTGCTGTTCTGGTTTCTGGTGTGTGTTGGGTGATTTCTTGTGTGCGTGTTAGAAAATTTGATGTGAATGGCTTTGAAGACCACTCATTTCTTGCTGGAAGAACAGAACATAAGAACTGCACCACAGAAAAACAGTAACAAAAAGTCACACGCTCCTTTGGTTGAGAGCATGTGGCCACTGGAGCAAGAACGTACCCTACAAGGCTGTTCAGTGTTTGTAGTCTCCCGGGCACCTCAGCTGAAGAGTACACTCTACAGAGATCAGTGCACCTGGTTGTAGTGGATAATCCCCCAGAACAAGGAAAATTGTTTTGATTCTACTGTCAGGATTGCTTTTAGTGACATTTATGGTAATAAGAATTTATCATTAGTACTAAGTGAAGCAGGGGTCGGCTACCTTTTTGTATAAATGGCAAATGGTATGTGTAGCACAGTGGTGACAGCGCCAGCATATACACTGAGGCTGGAGGGTTCGAAACCAGCCCAGGCCAGCTAAACAACAATGACAACTGCAACAAAAAAATAGCCAGCTGTCTCAAAATACTTGTTCATCGGCTATATAAGCCATGAGTGTTATGAGGTATTGGGACAGCTTTTCTTTCAGGCTAGGCAGTTGTATTCCATATTACCTACCACAAGGGATGGATGTGCTCTTTTTTCTTTTTTTGAAGACAGAGCTTTAAGCTGTCACCCTGGGTAGACTGTCATGGCATCACAGTTCACGGCAACCTCCAACTCCTGGGCTTAAGTGATTCTCGTGCCCCAGCCTCTCAAGTAGCTGGGAGTACCGGTGCCCACCACGACGCCTGGTTATTTTTTGGTTGTAGTCAACATTGTTGCTTGGCAGGCCGGGGCTGGATTTGAACCCGCCAGCTCTAGTGTATGTGGGCCATTTCAGCTACAGGCACCAGCTGATGGGTGCGCTCTTTAAAGAAGTCTAAGAATTGAAGCTTCCTAATCATCTTGCCTCCAGAGCTTTGGGGAGAGGTGGGGTTGCATATTTGATTCTTCATTTTATCCTTTTCTCACCCTGAGCTTTCCCAGAGGCAGAGAAGCTGATCTGGTGACACCTGACCCCATCAAATCTTTTTTTGATTTGATGGGGTCAGGCTTCCTAAACCAGCTCCTCTTAGCCTGCACCACCACTTTGAGAGCCTCTGGTAGGTTGAGGCAGAATGGGATTATTATGGCAGAGAGATTAAGAGGCAAAGGAGGCCTTTGCTCTTATAGGTATAGCCCAGGGAGAGCAAGTTGACAGGGCCATCTCCTCTCCCTTTTCTGCGGATAGCGGCTGTCCTGAGGTGTGATGGGCGCAGTTCTCATCAGGTTGTATCATTTCTCACATCCTTCCATCTACTCTCTGTGCTAAACTTGCTTGACGGAACTTGTATCTTTAAAATTTTGTAACCCCCATTTCTTTGTCTAGTTGAATGACCTCCCCCGGGGTTGAGAAAGAAGCTGAATGTTAACGGTTCACATCCTGTGTCTTCTCTCAGCAGCCAGCAGAGCAGCCAGCAAAGCAGTCAGCAGAGCAGCCACGAGGATGATTCCAGCAGGTTCCTGAGTCCTCGAGCGCGGGAAGAGAGGTAAAGTGGAACAAGGGGGAAAGGATCGGAGCAGAGAACATAGGAGACTGGGTGAAGTGTGGAACACGGGGTGAAGGGTTGGGTATGGGTTGAATGTTGAAATACGAAAGTGTTGGGATAGGATTGGTCGCGCCTCGACTCAGTGTGAGGCCTGTGGAAAACTGGAGAGGGGTGGGAGGGCCTCAGACTTTGTGCTGCTTTGAAAGCTGATTGGAAAGGAACCAAGTCAAGGGGCCCCCGGTGTTCAGCATGAAGGGGGGGACGCACATGTGGGGACGCACATGTGGCAAAGCAGACGTGTTGGGAAGACTTTATCACCGGCTGAGGGTTGACGGAATTCCTTCCTCTGTAGGGCCTTGGTCTCTGGGAATTCAAAGAATGAACCCACGGACCACAGATAGGTGGTAGGATAGGATTTTATTAGACAGAAAGGAATTAAATGTAGCAGAGCTTCTGGCAAAGGGGAAGACCCAAGTTGGAAGTCAACCCATGGGTTCTTTTGTCTAGAGGTCTACAGTTACATTTTGGCCAGGACTTGGTAGGTGGAAAAACAGCTTTATAAATTTAAGTAGTATATTAACAAATGAATGAATGTAGTCCCTTCCACTGGGGCAAGGTTATTGGGACTTCCAGTTTTTGTCTCCAGGAAGGGATTTAGGGTGTGTGCTGCTCACTACTCAAGGTGGACCCACCCAAAAGGTTTCAAGCTGCTTTGTTCCTGATCTTGCTAGAGCCCCAGGGGAGTAGTCTGGAAAGGGCAGCCTGTTTGTGCCTAGAGGTGGGGCCTGATTTCTGAGCTCACCTGAGCCTAGAGAATGGGGGTCGATCCCTGTCCAGCTCTGAGTGGGGGAATCTTGTATCTTTCAGACTTAAGTCACACACTAGGTTGGGTAGAGTGTGGATCCAGGGTATTTTGTGCCTGAGGGAAGCTCTGTGTGACCTGGGATAGCCCAGGGTGGTGGGTGTGGTATGGGATGGCAGCAGAGAGTGAGACCGTTGGATGTATCTGATGTGTTGGAGGTTAATGGAAAATGAGACTGGATGTAGAGGATGTGATGAGAATATGGCAGCTCTCCAAAGCTGGGCTGAGGATTTGAGACACAACTAGCTAGGGCCACCCGGCATCAGCTTCCTGCAGTCCCCAGGAAGGGTGGTCAGAGAGGTGGACTTGTAGTAGTTGAACTTCTTTGCCTGGAGGTTGACTGTGTTTGGTGTGGACTAAACGGAGGTCTCAGCGGGCCCACTGCAGAGGCTCTGCTTTTGGTCCAGCTCTGTTTACAAGCTGGATGAAAAAGCAGAAAATGCTTTTCCCACATTAGTCAGACTTACGGTGGAACCTTAGCTGAGAGGGAACAGAGAACACCCAGAATTGAGATTAATACACTTATTATTTTAAATAGAACAATGGATGAAAACTAAGGGGAGTGTTTTTTTTTAAGGAATTGTGATGTTATATATTTATGTTAGAAAATGGTGCAATGTCTCACACCTGTTATCCCAGCACTCTGGTAGGCCAAGGTGGGAGGATTACTTGAGGCCAGGAGTTTGAGGTTACAGTGAGCTATGATGATGCCATAGCACTCCAGCTGGCATAGCACTCCAGCCGGCATCATGGTCTTAAAAACAAAACAACAATAAAGAAAAGAGAAACGATTCATTTCTTTTATTTATTTATTTAGAGACAGAGTCTCACTTTGTGAGACTGGGTAGAGTGCTGTGGCGTCACAGCTCAGAGCAACCTCCACCTCTTGGGTTTAGGCAATTCTCTTGCCTCAGCCTCCAGAGTAGCTGGGACTATAGGCACCCGCCACAACACCTGGCTTTTTTATTGCAGTTTGGGGCCAGTTTTGAACCTGTCACCCTCAATATATAGGACCGGGGCCCTACTCATTGAGCCACAGGCACCTCCCTCATTTCTTAAGGGAACCTAATTTGATAGGATTTCATGTGAAAAAGAATGTGAAGATTTTATTTGCCAGCAAAACATGAGGTTATATGACACGGCTACCTTTGAGAGTTTTTTCTTTCTTTCTTTTTTTTTTTTTTTTTTGAGACAGTCTCTCTGTCTCCTGTGCTAGAGTGCTGTGGTTTCGGCCTAGATCCCAGGGACCTCAAATTCCTTACCTCAAGCAGTCCTCCCACCTGGCCTCCAGAGTACTAGGATTACAGGTGTGAGCTCCAGTGCCTGGCCTCTTTGAAAGTTTAGAGTTCTTTAATTGGATCATGGTGTGTGGATTAAAAAAAATGGACTTCTCACTGTCGTCTGGACTGGTTTGACCGTATCTGGTATATTATGTCTAGTTTTTTAGAAATGGGTATTGATACATTAGAGGCCAGAAAAAGGATGATTAGGATAATAACCATAGCATTTCAGGGTTGTTGAATGATAAGAGGTTAGCCTGGAAAAGAGATTTAAGTGAGTGTAACAGCGTTCTTGAAATATTTGAAAGCCGAAGAAAGGGAACTAGAGGGGTGGAAGTTAGAACAAGAAGGATTGCAGCTCAGGATAAGGAAGAATTCATGTAACAGAGCTGGTGGGCCACAGAGTGGGCCTTGCAGAGTACAGTGGCACCTCCCAAACCCATGGGGGATGTGGTCCAAGTGATTACCTGAAGCTCAGCACGGCAACGAACTATATACACGATGCATTTTTCTAACTGAAAAATAACCAAGACGTTACTCTGAGATTAACAGGTGGGCAGTGTATGCAGTGTGGACCTGCTGGACAAAGGCATGATTCATGGAATTGTTTCTTTCTGGAATTTTTCATTTAATATTTTCTTACTGCAGTTGACTGTGGGTGACTGTAACCCTGGAACGTGAAACCACAGATAAAGAGGGCTACGGTGAAGGGCTCTGCCCTCCATAGAAGTGTTCATGCTAGGTGGTGAGTTAGAAGGGATTCCATCTTAAGTAGAGGGTGTAATCATTATTTCTTTAGATTATGAAGTCTTGTGAGTTGTACCCCAGTTCTATTTTGTGCCCATTATAAACCAGAATTAACAGTTTAGCTCAATGTAGATTAAGTGTATATGGAGACAGGTGGTCCTCAGGGGCAAAGTCTAATCATTCTTGTCAAGATGCTTAATCAGTTATGATCCAAGGGTAGCTCTCTCGGTCCCTAGAGAAGCTTACTCTCTTTTTGCAAGGCTTTTTTTTTTTTTTTTTGGAGACAGAGTGTCACTTTGTCACCCTTGATAGAGTGCAATGGTGTCATAACCCACAGCAACCTCAAACTCCTGGGCTTAAGCAATTCTCTTGTCTCAGCCTCCCAAGTAGCTGGGACTATAGGCGCTGGCCACAATGCTTGGCTATTTTTGCCTGGCTGGTCTTGAACCTGTGAGCTCAGGCATGAGCCACTGCGCCTGGCTAGGCTTTCTATATTTTAACAGACATACTGTCAAAATTGTAAGAGGCTGTGGAGACCCCTAGGACTACTCCTTTCTCTGTGCTGTGTTACCAAACTTCTCCAGAAGCATTCTGATCATTTCTGGACCTACTGTCTTGGGTGGCTCCTCTCCTACCAGTTCTATGATTGACAACCTCTCAGCTCTCTTTATTGTCTCTGCTCGGGGCATTCCTGGCAGAGATGAGTGAGTGCTGAATCGCATATAACCCAGTGCGATTTTCCCAAGGATGCAGCTGCTTGCTAACTAGAGAAAGTTCTGCCTTTTGTTCGCTATTTGGGACTTTGCATTGATGTAATATTCTAGCTCCTCCTCTGATCACTCACTCCTCCCACCAAAGGAAATGTTACAGAGGTCCTCCCTTCTAAACCTGTGCGCAGAAAAATTCACCCGATTTCCTCCCTGTCCTTTCTCCTCATCTGGCCCCGTTACAGCTTCCCAAGCTCTTCCCTGGTGGATGTGGGTGTTGGTTGTATCAGCTCACTTTGGGGCAGAAGGGGAATGGAGAGATCGTGGTCAGTAGTGAGCTTCCTGTGTGGTCCCTCAGCCCCCGCCCCTGCCTCTGAACCTTGGCACGAGTGTTCACCACAGCCTTCCCTAATTAAGGCTTCCCTTTTAGCCAGTGGAGAGAACAAGCTCCCAGAGCTCCAGTTAATACCCCAGAACTAACTCTTAGACTCTGCACCTAGTTCTTTCTCTAATGTTTCCCACCCAATTAAAAGTCTCTCTGGGCTTTTAAGATGTTGTTTCAATGATGCCCCTGTCTGGGGCAAGTGGTGAGATCTGAACCCTGGGGAGATTTTTGGCAGTGGTGGGTATGTGGCCTATGTTTCTGGCACCGAAACCCATTTGAGGGCCAGCAGAGTACTGTGCTACTAATGGTGGCATTTCCTATACTGGCCAGGCCTTTCTGTAATCATCTTGTTAACTCCTTGCCATGCCCCCTGGGAGGCAGGTGGAGCAGGTATTATTTATTATCACTGACAAAAATGGCCAAGGACGGGCTCGGTGCCCGTAGCACAGTGGTTACGGCACCAGCCACATACACTGAGGGTGATGGGTTCAAACCCAGCCCGGGTCAGCTAAACAACAACAACTACAACAAAAAATAGCCGGGCTGTTGTGGCAGTGCCTGTATTCCCAGCTACTTGGGAGGCTGAGGGAAGAGAATCGCTTAAGCCCAAGAGTTTGAGGTTGCTGTGAGCTGTGACGCCGCAGCACTCTACCGAGGGTGACATAGTGAAACTCTGTCTCAAAAAATAAAAAATAAAATGGCCAAGGAGGAAGTGGGTGTAATGAACCCCTTTCTGTGGCTACTTCTGATTCTCTAAACTATTTGGTCAATTATACAGTGAAAGATTGTTTCATAGAAAAGGCAAAAAAATATTAATAGTGATTTCTTCTGTTTTAAAGACAAAAATTATAAACCCTCAGTATAAGATCCACTTTCAGCTGATTTAATAAAACGCTGATTTTTCTTTTTCCTTTCTTTCCCTAAGGCTTAACATGGATGTAATATTCAGAGATAACGTAGCTACTCTACTACATATGGGTGGGTGAGAATGCCTCAGTATGGTGTTCAGACAGAAATGCATCCAAGGGTCCCTATTTCCCACTGTTCTGTCCTGAAGGAAAGCCTTTGGAGCCATGACAGGGGTGAGAGGGTAGGTTGGTGCTGAGTGACAGTTATTTCCTGGGCAGGTGTGGCATCAGTGAAGAGATTTGCTTTTTATGGAAGTAATCTGTTTATTGGGAAATGGGAATTGTCTCAGAGAAAGGAGAAAGCTGAATAAATAACTTCCTCAAAATGAGTGTGTCTGTACGTGGTGGAATGTACGACATTAATCCATTTTCATGCTTCAGAGGGAAGCCCAGGTCCAAGTTAAAAAATACTTGTTCTAGGTTCGGCACAAACTGCGCTAACTTTTAAGATTTTTCAAGTCTGCAGATCTTTATTTGGAATGTTTACCCCACTGGCAGGAACTGCCTGGCAAAGCCAGCACTGTAGCAGAAGGAGCTGTTTTATGAAGGACCTTTTATGTACACAAGGTTAGTTTCAATAGAGAACATGATCTCAGTAGACAGGAAGCCTCTGAGTGATAGGAAAGGTGGGACCTGGGTCGGGGCTTTGTCATCTGCGTGCATTCCTGTGTTTATTCCTTAGCGCAGACAGCAGGTCTATGTGCCACAGTCCACTGTGAGACGTGTCTGCAAGACACAGAGAAGCCAGCTAGAGGCCGGGCCACCCGACCACGGGGGCTCCCTGGCTGCTGGCAGGCCCTGTGCTGTGTCAGGAGAGTGAATGCCTTAAAGCCAGACAAACTCAGTCTTGAGTACCTTGTTTGCTTCTTATCAGTTGTGAATTCTTTTTCCTTTCTCCACTCAGAATACGGTGCTTTTGTTAATTGTGCATTTAAAAAAGCAATTTACTTGGCTTTACTCAACTGTAGTTTCCTCATCTGTAGTTGGCTTGTCCATTGCATTTTCTTGTAAAGAATACATGAGATAACATTTATGATCTGTAAAGCAGCTTGCACTTAGTAGGTGCTTAATAAATCATCACTGTTAGTACTCAGATGACTTTGTCTATCATGAGATTTCAAAGCGGATCTACACTAGGAGCAGCATAGACAGGTCCAGAATATTAAAACACCTGCAAATGTCAGATGTGGACACGATAAATAATAGATGGACGCACGGGGTTTCTCCTCGAGCCTTACTGTCTTATGGCGAGACATAGCTGCTCATACAGTGTAATGATTAACGTGGAATATGTATAAGGTAATAAAAGAGTTTGATGACTGAGTGCTTACAGTGCCTCACACTGTGCAGTGACTCTTGCGGACATTGTTAAATACATTCCTCTCAACAGCCCTATGTAGCAGGTGCCGTGATCTCCATATTAGAGCTTAGGAAACTGAGGCTTGGCAGAGTTAAGAAACTTGCCCAAGAGTAACCTGTTAGCTACTCTACGTGGGTCGAGGGCGGGGGGTGGGGCTGGGAGGGTATCCAGAGAACTCCACAGAGGGGGCTGAGCTTGAGCTGAGAGCTGGGAGAAGAGTAGGAGGCTGTCACATGGACAGCGTCCCCAGGCAAGGGAACAAGATGTGCTTGAGCATGGAGGCGGAGAAGGCAAGGCATGTTCAAGAACTGCAAATACTTCAGTGTTGCTGCCACATCCTGTCCTAGGAGGGGGTAGCTAGCAAGTGGCCAGAAATGATTTTTAGACAGACAGGCAGGTGCCTGCTTATGCCACATCCTGCTGTGCTGGGGTGCTGGGATGTGGGTATTCTTTTTTTTTTTTTTTTTAGACAGACTCTTACTTTGTTACCCTGGGTAAAGTGGTATCTTAGTTCACAGCAACCTCAAACTCTCGGGTTCAAGCAATCCTCTTGCCTCAGCCTCCTAGGTAGCTGGGACTACAGGCGCCCTCCACAATGCCCAGCTATTTTTTAGAGACGGGGTTTCTATCTTGCTCAGGCTGGTCTTGAACTTGTTACTCAGGCAGGCAACCCCCACCTCAGCCTCCCAAGTGCTGGGATGACAGGTGTGAGCCACCTTGCCCAGCCTAGGGTATGGATATTCTTTATTCAGGATAGAAAATCACTTTGAGATGTTGAGAAAGGGGTTCCCTGGGTGTCTTTCTTGGGGCTGCTGTAACAGAACGCTGTAGACTTGAGTGTCTCACATACAACAGAAATGTATGTCTCCATTCTTGTGATACTTTACTAAGAAGGATGTGTTTCAACTCCATGCAGGATATTACAAAAGATAAAGTATCATAAAAATGGAAAAGCAATTATCCAATGTACTCAGTACTAATATGAATCCAGTAGATGATTTAATGCCCAGTTTTTCCCCAGTAGAAAAACTCACTTCATTTCAAGTTGCAGGGAGCGGTAACAAGGGCCGGGGGCCTGGGTGCTCTTACTGAATGGGCACAGGGTGGGAGTATTTGGCACATCATTTTTGTGGGGACGTAACCACAAGAGGGACTCTACCTAATAAAATCAAATATTTTGACATGGTTGTTTGTACCCTCACATTAACCTGAAATAAATTTCTTTTCAAAAAAAAAGGAAGAAAGAAAAAAATGTATTTTAAGACTGGAGACTGAGAAGTCTGAGACCAAGATGTAGGCATATTTGTTGTCTGGTGAAGGCCTGTTCATTTCATGGACGGCCCGTCTTCTCACTGTGTCCTCACGTGGCGAAAAGGACTGGTCTCTCCATCCCTCAGAGGGACACCTGGCATAAACTCTGGTCTCTCCACCCCTGGCTTGGAGGGACATTGATCCACTTCATGACGGCTCCGCTCCCATAACCTGAGCACCTCCCACAGGCCCCACCTCTTATCATCGCATTAGAGGTTAGGGTATCACCATATGCATTTGGGGGTAGAGGTGCAGACGTTCACCTCTAGCATGAGGTCACTCCCAGGTATGGGTGTGAGAAATGTCATGTCGGTCCCAGTGAGGAAGATGAATTTTAGGGACAAAGATCAGAAGCAAGACCAGGAAGGAAATTTCGATCTTAGTTTCCCCATTCATTCTCATGTTTAACACATGTTCACTGAGCGGGTACTGCACGTCACCCCTGGTAGGCCTTGCAGCTGTGGCTGTGAACAAGATGGCCAGTGTCTCTCTCCTCTTCTGGTGCTTGCTTTCCAGCCAGGGGAGACAGACCATAAACAATTACACAAACATCCGGGAGTAATAAACTCTAGGAAGAAAATAAAAAAGGATGATTGAGTAGGCCAAGGTTTGGGTCTCTCTGAGTTGGATGGCAGAAAAGACTTACTGATATGAGAACATTGAAGCTGAAAGCGATCATGTGGGTTCTATTTCTGAATTATGGTAGTGAGGAGAGATCAGGAAGAACCAATCAAAGGTGTCTGAGAAGTAGATTGGACAAGACTTAACTCTAACTTTGTGGGTAGGGAGTTTGTCTACTTTGCACCTGTGTTCTAGCTAGGGCAGAAAATAATAAAATAAAATGGCTGTCTGAATGGGCTGTAATTGTGGTTCCACTACATTCTGGGTGATCTGCAAAGGACATTTCACCTCTGTGCCTCACTCTTTCCATCTCTACAATGGGTATTATAATTCATATCTCACAGGGCTGCTGAGAGGATTGGGATATGGGGTGTGTATGTAATGATTCAAATAGAAATAATGGTTGGCTATTATCATTATTAACATATTGGGTAAAGGAGGAAGAGAGAGGTGTTAGTGAATTTAGTTTAGACAGTAGAGTGTGAACCCCCATGGAATGTGCAAGTGGAAGGATACACTAGGCAGCTGGCTGTACCTCTAATGCGCAAGCGACAGGACTGAAAGTATTTGACTAATATGGTAGAGCAGTGAGAATATAGTTGAGGCAAGAGTCTTAGGATTAGCTAAGTTTAATCAGAAGAGGATGAAGGAAGAATTTAAAACAGATTTCCCATTGAAGCCAGGATGACTGGGAGACAGGATTATTGAAGCAAGAAAAGTCAAAGAAGGTAGAAACAGGTAAGATGGGGACTCCGCAACAGCGGAGGTCACTGGTAACCAGAAAGCAGTTTTAGAGGAGCCTACCCAAAGGGAGGGAGAAGAGACGATACATGGTATTTTGTTCTGGTTTTCCTGGGAACAGAAGAAATAAGGATGCAACCTAGAGGGGAAAGCAGGGGTGATTGAGGAGAATTTTTGTTTTAGTATGGAGAGATGTAGCACCTTTTTATTTAAAGTCTCTGAAATAGAAACTGATAGCTCAAGGCTGAGAATTTCAGAGAGGATAAATTCATTCATTCATTCAACAAGCTAATCAATTATGCACTTTCTATTGGGGTCCCTAGTCTTATTGAGGAGAGAATATTAACATAGTTGAGAAAATGCAAACTTGGATATGTGCATTACAGGAAAAAATATATCAAGAAGAGATTTGGACTGTCAGAGGGGTGGGGCAAGGGTGCAGTGCTTGGGCTAAGTTGAGGATCGAGGGAGGTGAGACAGATGAAATGATATGGGCTAGGTGAGGCAGGAGCTGGGTTGGCCATGTTGAGGACTAGGGTCTTTATTTTAGCTCACCAGGAAGCCAAGAAAGGTTTTTGGGAAGAGAGATGACACGATCTGCTTTGCTTATGAAAAGATAGTTCACACTGCATTGTGGCAAAAGGATGGAGGCTGCTCTGGTTGGGATGCTGAGGCAGTCAGGATGCCACTACCGTAGTCTAAGCCAAGGATTTTTGTATCTTGGACTTAGGACGGTGACAGTGAGACGAGTAGATAAATTCAAGATATATTTAGGAAATAATCCAGGACTGGGGGGTGAATTGAATTCCCTGGGTGTGATGCACAAGAGGCCTTCATGGTTGAGTCCTAGGATTCCAACTTGTTCATCTGGGTAGTGCCACCTATCAGAAAGTTTCAGAGGAAGCAAGGAAAGATAGATCCAGATCACAGGTGAAAGGATTACCCGTGGATAGGCAATAATAATGGGTGTGGATGCAGGTGAGTTCATGGGTGGTGTGGGAGGTTAGTAACAGCAGGGTCTGTTACTCTGTGTAATAGGCAGTGGGGTCAGTCATCTCTTAAGATGAGGGAAGGTGGAAGGGAATAGGATGAATTTTGAATAGTTGGGGACTTTTTAAGAATCACCTTTTCTCCAACTACCTCAGGAGACTTGCATTCATATCCTTGAGAACTCACCCCATTTCTTCCACTTGGCTTAGGAGAGGGTCTTATCACACCCCACTGACAGGTACAGGCTGTGGTTAATGCTGTCGCACCACCTGCCATTGTGTGTGCTCTTTGATTTGCTTATCTGTCTTCCCACTAGCTGATGAGACCGTGGAGGACAGAATCTGTCTCTCGTGTCCAGTACAGACCAAGTGCTCAGCAGTTCCTTGTGGAATTCTGCACTGAACAAATGGAAGAACCAAGGTCTTGGCATTTGAGCTCATGGGCCTCAGGAATTGAAGCCAGGCTAGAACATAGGGCCGCCACTTCCAACTCAGTTCTAGCCACTGGTTAGCTTCCCATTAGAAGAGGTGTTTTAAATTCTGCTCATTCTATCCCAGAAATTGTCCTCAATAGCCTATTTCCAGAGCACGCTAGCTCCATCGACCTGCCTGGCCGCTGAATTCCCTGTGGCCTCACGGACACTCAGGTGATTCCTCACCATGGGGAAGGAGCCAAGTTGCAAACCCTCTGGGAGCGGTGCTCACCTCCCTCCTCCTCCTGCCAGCCGGCAGCTGACATCACATGCAGGTAGGGCTCCATCCTCCTTGTCTGAGGACGAGTGCCCAGAGTGCTGCCAGATGTTGAAAGATGGAGGAAGGCTCCGACTGGAGCCGTGGTGTGGGCTGGATGCAGAGGGGATCCCGGTGACACGGAACCCCAGGCTCGCCCACCCTGGGCGCTCCACCTGCCTATGTTTCATATGGAGCAGCAGGGAAAGGAGAGCTTATGTGCAGGAGGCCACAGTCGACAGCTGGGGTAGCTGCAGAGGCAGCGTGTCCAGGCAGCTGCACAGCGAGTCCCCAGCCCCTGAGGTCCCAGCTGCCATGTGGCCAGCCCTCCCCTGAGCCCAGCATGGTGCAGAATCTGCGCTCCGGGACCGTCTCCTGCAGCACGGCTATAAAGCAGGCTTGTCACTACCACGTCTCCTCTCTGAGGAAGAAGCTGGCCTTTCTGCGTGCCAAGTAGGTGGCAGGGGGCCCCTGGAGATTAGGTTTGGGGCTGCCTGGGTTGGCTTCCATCTTGGGAAGTATTATAAGGCCCTGCTGAGTGACAGGTGCCCAAGAGAGACACAGTGATCTCTTGCAAGAGGCTGCGGGGATGCGGCCGGGCCGGTGTTCATTGGGAGATTGAGTCTGTGTGTCACTGTGTGATTCCCAAGAAGGTGATGATGACTTGGCTCTCTGGGTCCTTCATGCCTGGCCAGGGATCATTATTTTCCCCTTCCATGGTAAATTCCTCCAGTCGGTAAAGAACTTGGAGGTTATGAGAGAAAGATGAGGTAGAGAAATGTGTAGTCTACCTGATTTAGGGTCCCCGGGCAGGGTCACAGGTGTCTTTGGGGACATTGACAGGGAGCAGAGAGTGAGGTGTTTTGGGGAGTGCTGACTTAGCAGGTTCACTTCTTACATCCACTCGGGATTGAGCTGCTTGAGCGCGAATGAGGTGTGGGACGCTTTTCCCTAATGTGGTCCCTGTTCTGAGTGTGCCCTGCTTTGGCCCCTATAAGCATCAGAGGGGAGGAGGTTTCCTGAAGGAAGAAGAGATTCCAGCCTCTAGGATCAGAGTTAAATTTGAAAGCTGGCAGGCATGAGAGAGAGAGAAACTGGGGGTGGGGGGTATGCAGACTTATGGGGAATTTTATTTATGTGAAGAAAAACAGCAATAAGAAAGGCAAGATGGGGTAAATGAAGTGAGAAAAGAAAGAAGAGAGAAAGGTAGCAGGAGGCTAAATGGATGTCAGGGGGAGGCGAGGGGACAGAGGCAGTAAGTGGCTTGATGTTGATTCACACACACACACACACACACACAGACATAGGCATAGATGTTGTGATTGTTTAGCCATCTATTGACAAGAGTTCTCTACCCAGTGGAGTTCTTGTGGCAGAAGTTTGAGTCTGGTGAGCAGAGACTGTCCTTCCTCTGGTAAGATGGGACTTCTTGGGTACCGACTGTCCAGAGTGCCTTGCACAGAGAGGGCACACAGCAGACAGTGGGAGAATAAGAGTCTCTGATCTGGTGGCAAGGGCAGGACTCAGTAATGGCTTCATGGAACTCAGGCTTCGAGGCCCAAAAGACCTTCATTTCCATTCTGGCTCTGCCACTTACTGGCTGTGGTGCTTTTGCAAAAGCATTTTGTCCTCTCTCCAATCTGTTTCCTTCCTGAAAACTGCAGATAATTATACCTACTTTGTGGAGGTTGTGGGGATCAAAATGAGATAAAATAGGAAAGGCACTTAGCACTGTGTCTTTGGCACATAGTCAGCACTCAATAAGTGGTGACTTTTGTCATTGACAGCTAGCAGTAGGCTTGGGCTTTGCCTGTAAGGTGTGTGGAAGGTGAGTCCTGAGCGCTTAAAGAGAACCAGGAGGTTCGAGAACAGATGACGGTAAGCTCCAGGCCAGCCCATGGGAGGTTATGTTTGACTTCTTAACTGCCAGGGGAAGCCAGCCTTGGACGCTGTGGTCCTCACACTCCCAGTGAGTGACAGCTGCCTTGAGCATGGGGGGAGGAGCTTAGCCTGGTAGGCTGTGTGCATGGGTTCCCAGCCCACCTGCAGGCAGCTTGCTGGGTCTGGACTGCATGTGGTCCTGGGCCCAGAAGGGGGTCAGCCCCTTCCAGCTGAGTAGGAAGAGGGTCCCCCTCAGGGGAGGCTCACAGTCAAAGCTGCAAGGTGGGATCCCTTTGTTAATGATTGCAGTAGAGGTCCCAGATATTCTTGTTGCCCGATCCTAGGAA
This sequence comes from Otolemur garnettii, assembly GCF_000181295.1. Lineage (NCBI taxonomy): Eukaryota > Metazoa > Chordata > Mammalia > Primates > Galagidae > Otolemur > Otolemur garnettii. The sequence goes on along the minus strand of NW_003852503.1, from coordinate 1,632,627 downwards.
GAAAGTTCACAGCCTGGGTGGAAAGGAAGAAAAATCATAGTTCTGCCTTCCTCCCAGTTAGTAACTTGCCCTCCAAACCTCTGTTGGCCTCAGTTTCCTCATCTTGGAGCTGTTACACCTCCAAGGGGCTGCCTCTAATCCCCATGTCCTGGTAGGGTTTCCCCTCCTAACCTGCCCTGCCACCCTGGCTTAATTTCCATCTCAGCATGAATCCCATGCTGTGATTGTGTTTATTTGTTGACTGGTTGTTTTCTGTCTGCCCCACCTTTGAGGGCAGAGTCCACCTTTGTTTTATTTGTGTGCCCCCATCACCTAGCACGGTGCCTGGCACATGATAGGTACTTGGTAAATATTTGTTAAATGAGTGAATGAACTCAATGGATAACCATCTAAGGCATTTTGCTGGCTGTGACATTCCCTGGTCATGGGATTCTGGAACTGCAGCCCACATCGAGTCTATAGACCCTTGTCCATCTGCTAATCATCTTGCATGTTGCACGGCCATGGAAATGGTTTCGTGTGTGGCTGCCCCTGCTGTCTTCTCCTTTCTCTGGTCCACATGTGCATACAGGCTATTTTTTCCAGTCTAGGCTAAGCGCTGAGTTTTGAGGGCCGGGCAGAGAAGCAAGTGGGTGGCCCTGTCTCCCCCCTCCCTGCCTGAGTTCCCAGCCTAAGAGCTCCTCTCTGGCAGCCCGGCTGCTTCTGTCCCTGTCAGCAGAACTGTCTGCAGGTGTAACCGTCACCTGCTCTGCGTTTCTCCTACTCCAGCACTTCTTTCTGCCTGAGAGAGGGGGTTGTTAATTATAGCTCTGCAGGCTACTCTTGGTCTCTGCTGATGCCATAGTTGGGATTGAGGTGTGGACAAGTAGATTGGTGGTAATTTTTATACCCCAGCTTTCCTGCTTCCTGTTGGGAGAAATCCCATCCTCCCACCAGCCTTAGCAAAGATGGAGTGTGAGTGGGTGCCGATTCTGGGGCTCCAGGCAGAGCATCCAGGCTTGCCCTGCTCTGTGCTGCGTGCATTCCTTAACTCCCTTTTATTCCAGGGTTGTGATGAAGTCATAGGATAAAATCTCTGGGTTCTCTTCTCAATCACTCACTGATTAATAACATAAGCCAGAACGGCTCTCTGCAGGGACCCCTTCTTATGCATCTAGAAATTGTTGTACTCAGCCTTGATTGCAAGCTCCTATCAGTAAAACTTTTGAGCATGTACCACCAGTATAGTATATGTACGAATCATATATGTATACTTCTGTGCTAAATATTTTGTACCTACTGTAATAGATTAAAACAAATTTTCCAAAGATGAGGTAAACATAAATGTTAATGCAAGTTCTAATATTTTCTTCCTGCACGGCCATAGGTAAGTGCTCGTGTCCACTTGCTACTGAGCAACCCAGCTGGGGTGCTGTGGTTCTCAGGCATTGGTCCTCAGCCTTTTAGTGTGTGTCAGAGCCACACAGGCAGAGCTTATTCGAGATGCAGATCCCTGGGCCTCACTTTACGTTCAGAGTCACGTGGACCGGGATAGGCAAAGGAATTTGCATAGTTAATATGTAATTCCAAGTGACTCTGACATAGGCAGTCTTGGGACCATGCTTTGAAAAACATGCACTGACCCCCACAAACTCCTGTGATCCTGTTGTGGCTAGTATCAAGTGCATCATTTAACAGTCCTGGGGTGCAGAAGGGCCTTTTTGCACCTAGCTTGGTGCTCCAGTTTGTGTTCTCCAGAATTCATATGTGACAACATTAAGAGGCGGGGCTCCCTAGGATGGGGTTCTGGCCTTCTCACCTCGTGACCCTCAATCATGTTAGGAGTCAGTGAGAAGGCCTTCACCAAATGTAGACCCTTGACCTTGAACTCCCCAGCCTCTGAGACCGTGAGAAATACATTTATTTTCTTTGTAAATAACCCAGTCTGTGGTTTTCTGTTGTAACAGAAAAAGGGCTGAAACCTTTGGGACCCAGCTTCTGTTTCCTTGTACCTGCATAGCCCGAGAATTACCACCATTCTGTAGGAAGGGGAAGGACAGGTGTGTGTGTGTGTGTGTGGGGGGGGGTTATATAATTAAATTAATCATTCCATCTTATCAGTCACCAACTTCCCAGGTTATTCAGTGCTGCTTTTTTTCTTATCCCCAGGCATGTGAGCCCAGGAACTTAGCTCCTGGGCTCTCTCCCTCCCCCTTTGCCATTTCTCTTTAATCTGAAGGTGAAAGTTCCACAGAGATGCAGAGAAACCCAATTTGACCCTGACTCAAATGGTGCAGGAAAGCTGAGGCAGGAAACGGAAAGGGCAGAGAATGTCTGAGTGCACCCCGAAACCGCTCACCCCACACAGCTTGATGAGTGAGTTAGTAAATCAAAATCAGGATCGGGCTTTTGAAACGCGTACTTTTTCAGTTTGACAACAGATTTACTGTGAGATCTACCTAGTGAACAGTTTCACCTGCTCATCTCCTCTTTCTCCAGAAGTGAAACAGATTCCTGTCTGTTTCTTTTTCTGGACAACTGAACTGACAAACGGATTCCATCACTCAAGTTGTCCTTGTAGATAAGAGCATAGAACACAGACCCACAGATGGAGCCCTGGAGCAGGGACTTCCTCCTCAATCCGCAGGGTTCTTCTTCAATCCCTACATCAAGTGGTTGTATCTCTCTGTGAATAACTTTTATAGAAGGAAATTTGCTGAGGAAATTGTCTCTTTCAGCAAAGAAACTATTAATTATAGCTAACTCTAAAACTCTGTAGGTAAATCCAGCACCATGCAGAATGCCTGTGTACTTAGTTTGTGTGGGAGCAATATTTAAGTTCTGGAGTTAAATTTGTTATTTTCAATAACAACAGATGGCATTTTGAGGGTTTATCGTGCGCTCAGCATTGTGCTTACCTGTGCCACCTTATTTAACCATAATAGCAACCCTGCAAAGGAAATTACTATTATACTCATCTTCTTGATGAGGCTTAGATCGTCTGCTGTCAAAGCTTGTTAGTGGCAGAACTGGGATTTAACTCCAGAGCACAGGTTGTTACTTGCAACGCTGTGACTTCCAGTTGAGCAGAGACAGGACTGTCAGGGCTCTTGGGACCCTGTGCCAAATCTGTTTTTCTTTGGCTCCATGGGATCATTTAAAAAACAAAAAACAAAAAACAGAGTCTTACTCTGTAGCCCTAAGTAGAGTGCCATTGTGTCCTAGCTCACAGCAACCTCAAACTGTTGGGCTCAAGCGATCTGTTTGCCTTGGCTTCCCCAGTATCTGGGACTACAGGTGCCTGTCACAACTTGTGGCTAGTTTTAGAGACAGAAGTCTTGCTCTTGCAGGGGAGTCTTGAACTCCCAAGCTCAGGCAATCCACTTGCCTTAGCTTCCCAGAGTGCTAGGATTACAGGTGTGAGCCACCGTGCCTGGCCTGTTGGATTTTTCTTACCAACTGCCTGGATTTGGAGCTCCAGATGTGGAGGCGTGTGAACAAGTCTTCTGATGAAAGTTATCCCCTTGAAAAGCTTCAAAACCAGGCAGAACAAGAAAAACAATTACAGAATAGAATAGATCCCAATGATTCTGAATGATGTAGTTAAAACTATGCCTTATGACCAAATAGTATTTTTCTTAAATTACCTTTTTTGAGTATGTTTCTGATGGCTTGTTGATTTGGAGAAGTTCCTTTACTTTTTAACTAACGTTTTAAGTAGGAAAGTTTCAAAAGTCTCCCCCAAAAAGAATGTTTTGATGGAACGATGGAAATGTATGTACATAGCTCCCATTCACCATGCACCATGACAAGGTCAGCCAGTGGTATTGGGCCCTCCCCCACCCTGCTGCTCACCCCTTCCAGTTAATCAAAGAGGCATTTGCTACACCTACCTTATCATAAAGCCAGAATCGTAAGTCAAGCCATCCTAGGTTGGGGATCATCTGTATTCTTGCTCTGAACCCTTACGATGGGCTCTGAAGTCCTCTGCAGCCTGGCTATGGAATGTCTGTGCACATTGATAGGGCACAGGACTGAGCCTCCAGGGCAGAGGGTGGCAGCCTTATGCGGTTAGGATCCTTTCCATTTTTGAACCACTTGCACAACTTTGTCATCTAAAAGTACAGTGCAGGGACCAGCTGCTGACTGGAGGTGGTGTGATTGTGCCTGGAAACAGTAGGTAAGGGCAGGAATTGCATAACCAGACCAGTGCTAGTTTTGCATTGGCACCAAGTGCAGAAAACTTGGAGGATATTATAAATAATGGGCTAGAATCTGAACCAGGCAGTTTGGCTCTAGATTTTACATGGTACCATCTAGTTCTAGAAGCTGAGGTCAAGGTAATAATCGCTACTATTCCTGTTGCTTGTGGGGGGTGGGGGGGGTCTCAGGAATTGCTAGCAGCTGAAGAAGGTGTATCCCCCCCCTTTGCCCATCTTGTTTTACTCTGAGGCACCCAGGCATAGTGTGGCAGTAGTGCCAGCAGAGGCCCCCAGTGTTGCAGAAGGGAGTTATGACTGAACAGGCTGCCGAGGGAGGCCGTCTGCCCCCCTTTATCCAGCCAGCACAACTTGCACTCAAGTAGCCCTTTCTCTCTCTTGGTGTTTCCATTGTGGCCCAGTGGGTGCAGTGGGACAGGTGACTGGCCCCTAATGCTTAGCTACTTTTTTTTCTCCTAAAGTTGAAATTTAACTCTCACACCTGGGTTCTTCCTTCCTTATCCTGACTGCTTTGGAAACTTCCGGACCACGGTCTTACACAGCAGCCCGACTGCTGCAGAGAGCAGCTCAGCTTTGCACGAGCAATTCAGCCTTGACCTTCCTAGTCCTGCCTCCTTTCGCACCAGCTTTCCTCGGGCTCAGCCCTTCTCTGGCGCTTCAGTCAGACTCGCTCACAGTTTCATTTGGATTCTTAATGTCGCTTTCTCTCAATTCCAAGAAGAGCAGTTTCCCTGACATTCTTTGACCTCTCTTTCCCTTTATTTTCCATGTGAACTCTTTTTTTTTTTTTTTTGAGACAGTCTCATTAGAGTGCTATGGCGTCACAGCTCACAGCAACCTCAAACTCTTGGGTTTAAGTGATTCTCTTGACTCAGCCACCCAAGTAGCTGCCTGCCACAATGCCTGGCTATGTTTTTGTTGTTGTTGTAGTTGTCGTTGTTTGGCAGGCCCTGGGCCAGGTTTGAACCCGCCAGCCCTCACGTATATGGCCGGCACCCTAGTTGCCAAGCCAGTGAACTCTTAGTATTTTTTAAGACAGAATCTCACTCTGTTGCCCTAGGCTCTAGAGTGCCTGAGGCATCATAACTCACAGCAACCTCAAACTTCTGGGCTCAAGCGATCTTCTTGCCTCAGCCTCCCAGAATAGCTGGGACTACAGATACTCACCATAATGACTGGCTAAGTTTTTGTACTTTTAATAGAGACAGTCTTGTTCAGACTGGTCTCCAATTTCTGAGCTCAAGCAATCCACCTGCCTTGGCCTCCCAGTGCTAAGATTACAGGCATTAGCCACCGAAGCGGCCTTTGAACTCTTACTTTTCATGACTTTTTCTCTCCCGAATGCCCTTCCTCGCGTCTGCTGCTGTTCATTGTTCCCACACCTGCCTCTCACTGCATTCCCTACTCCTTCTCCCCTTCTCCTTATTTGAGTGACAGCCTCCTCTATTTTGATGCTGCTGCTCACCTGAAGTGGCAGGTAGGTCTGAGTTCTGTCCAGTGTACTTCTACCAGCGTCAACTCCGAAGGGGACATAAAATTTCCTGCTCTAGGGGGGAGAGGGCACAGGATTAGGAGAAGACAGGTGGTAAACCACAGCATGACAAACAAACACTTAACATATTATAATATTTACTGTGTACCAGGTGCTGTTCAGAACCCTTTACAAGTGTCACCTGTTAATCTTCACAACAGCCTAAGACTTAGGGAATGGGGACACAGAGAGCTAAATTACATGCCTAAGGTTACGCAGACAGTGAGTGCCAAGTCGGAATGCTAGCTGAAGCTTTTTTATTTTATTTATTTATTTATTTTTGACACAGAGTCTTATTTTTTGTCCTCAGTAGAGTGCCATGGTGTCATAGCTCACAGCAATCTCAAACTCGTGGGCTTAGGTGTTTCTCTTGCCTCAGCCTCCCAGTAGCTGGGACTACAGGTGCCCACCACAATGCCTGGCTATTTTTAGAGATTGAGTCTTGCTCTTGCTCAGGCTGGTCTGGAACCCATGAACTCAGACAGCCCACCTGCCTCGGCCTCCTAGAGTGTGTGCTAGGAGTATAGGTGTGAGCCACGGCACCCGGCCTCCTAGCTGAAGCTCTTCTTAAAGCTCAGCTGGCTCTCCAAAGAGCCGATGGTTAACAAGTGTGGGATAAGAAGTCACTCAAGCAGACACACTCATGGGGTCACACACACACACCGCCCTCTCTCTCCTCCCCCTTTCCCCTTTCCTCCCTTTCCCCCTGCAGCTCTATGACTCTCTTCCTGATTTATCACCATCTTTTTAATTTGTATAGTCAGCACCCAGACTCCAGAGAAGGGATTTTACCTTTGGGGTAAAGGCATCTGCTCTGTATTAATAGTCTCAGGACAGGCAGAGATGAAGCTGCACGCTTCGTAAGCACTGCCAACATGGCCACAGCCCTGCTGCCATCTGGAGAACTCTTATCTCCCAGAGTGGGGCAGGGGAAAGTTCACCTGACCAGGATTCAGAACAGCCTTACTTGGTTTCCTTGTAGTACCATCTCCCAAGAGACTCTCTCTCTCTCTTTTTTTAGATTTCAGATAGATAGGAGGGTACAAATGATTATGTTACATCATTTGCATTTCTTGGTATAGTTCGAGTTGTGATTGAGCCCTTTACAGAACAGGGGGGCAGAACTGTATATCCTTACTCTGTGCCCATATTGGTCACAATTACTTCATCCCTGTCAAAACTCTATCCAGCCTCTTTTCAAAAGCATTTGGTTTTTTTTTTTTTTCCCTTTTCCCCTTAACTATAAGAACAGTGATTAAGGAGTTAGAAAGTAGTACCTAGGGTAAACTAATTAGTGCAAATACTTGCCCTGGAGGGAGAATGATATTATTAAGAGGAATTTCTTTCTCCGTCTTTCACGAAATTTTAGACAAAATGAAATGAGTTGAAATTGCAAAAGAGAGAGCTTCTGGTGTCTAGTTCAAAAAGCAAATGCTCAGGGTAGAGGATTTATTTAACTTGGGAGAAATTGTTTAGATTAAGTCCTTTCTGGTAAGCAGCAGAGGTATGGATTCGATGGCTTTTAATTAGACACTCTGTATCACTTTCCCCCTCTTTTTAACCCTCTTGTTGTCATTCTCCTGTCTGTCTGTCTTAGGATTTCTTTGTCACTGAGACACATTTCTTCACACCCTCCCATGAAAGCCCCTTCCTCTGCCCTGTCCCATCTTCTGTGTTGTCTGTTCTGCAGCTAATACATCCTCTCTGCTGCTTTGAGCTCAGACAAGAATCACTTTGTAACACACAAGGGCTTCCTTCCAGCCAACTACTCTCCTCAAGGCTGTCCTCATGTGCTCACCTCTCAGGGGTGTGTGACCATTCTTTAAGAATAAATGTTTTTGGTCGTTTGGGGGACTGGAGTCTAACCAACTAACTAATCTAACCCACTAACATGGGTCTGATTTCTGTGTGATTTTGATGAACCAGAACAGCCTTCTTCGTGGGTACTAGCCTTCTGCTCTCCATCTGTTTGCACATTTGACTGTCAGCCCGGGAACAGAGAGGACCGCAGGCCATGGCAATAGCCAGAAGGAACGTTACAAGCCTCTGGGCAGAGACAGTGACGTGTGGATTGGCACGGCCCCCACACCTTTGGTTTGTTGTGGGGGTGTGATGGATTACCTCTGCCCAGGGCTAGCAAAGCCTCTTATCCTTTCAGGTTGATTGCACTCATGACCACAGTCCAGGGCTCATAGAAACTAGGCAGTGAGTTAAAGAAAACCAGTCATTGGCCTAAATTCTCCTACTCTCAACCCTATCCTTTTTTGTTAGAGTGACATGGGATAGGAATGGAGAATTACTGGATTCTATGTGTATAGTTTATAATGGTTGGAAAAAATGTACCTCTGGAACAGGGAAGCACAGCCCTCCCCCCACCTTAATTTAAATCTAGGTAGTGGAATTAAAGTGAACCAGAGTGATTTAGATAAACTCTTTTTTATCTAAAAGCAATTTTCACTGTACACAGGAGGTTTGTTTAAATGTATATACACTAACCTCTGGATATTTCCAAGATTTTTTTTCCTGATGTTTGATAATACATTTTTTTATAATTTGCCATCTTTAGAAAAAAGATCTCAAAGGGAAATGTCAGATTAATTGAAGTTTTATATTCTCTGAGTCTACAATAATAGGGAAAAGATGTTGGGAGTGATTAGAGAGGAAAAAGTGAAATGTCAGGGAAGTTATGGTAGGTGTGGTTATGACGTTTAGTGGAAAGAGAGTTGGAATCAGTGAATATAAGGAGTTGAGTCTGACTATATAACCTTGGGCAAATCATTCAAAGTCTCTGAATCTCAGTTTAATTATCTTTAAAATGAGGGAAACAGGCCAGGTGTGGTGGCTCACTCCTGTAATCCTAGCACTCTGGGAGGCCTAGGCAGGTGAATTGCCTGAGCTTCAGGAGTTCAAGATCACCCTGAGCAAGAGGGAGACCCCATCTCTAAAAGAAAAAAAAAAAAAAAGCCGGGCATTATGGCAGGTGCCTATAGTCCCAGCTACTTGGGAGGCTGAGGCAAGAGAATCACTTGAGCCCAAGAGTTGGAGGTTGCCCTGAGCTATGACTCCACGGGACTCTACTGAGGGCAATAAAGTAAGACTGCCTCAAAAATAAATAAATAAGAATAAAATAGGGGAAACAGTTTTTAATCTCACAGCATTCAAGAAAGTAATGGATTTGGAAATAGTGTTAGTCTGTTTGCTGCTGCTGTTAACAGAATACCACAGACTTTGGTAATTTATGAAGAACAAAAGTTTATTTGGCTCATGGTTCTGAGGGCTGGGAAGTCCAAAAACTTGGCCTTAGCATCTGGCAAGGGCCTTGTGTTGAGTCATCCTGGGTCAGAGGGCAAGAGAGAACATGAGACAGGGAGAACATTCCTGAACTATCCTTTTATCAGAAGCTCCCTCCTGTGATAACCAACTCACTCCTGGGATTATGCTATTAATCCATTCATGTGGGCAGGGGCCCTCATTACCTAATTACTTCTTATAGGTCCCCTATTTGCATGCTTGACTAGCCCAGTGGCAATTAAGTTTCTACATAAGTTTGGAAGGGACGTTCAGGCTATAGCAGAAATAAATATCTTGTAATTTACGGAGTCCTATATAAATGGTAGTTGTCATAATTATGGTTGCTGTTTTAAGCCAGACCCATGAGCAGTGTATAAGCTGATCATTCATTTGGAAAATTCTGTCTGATTGTGTGGTTGGTCATGAAGCCAGGCAAGCTCAGGGGAGATGGAAAGAATGAGTGGCAGTGTAGGTGGGAATTGACGAGTGGACACAGCGGTCATTGTCTCCTTTTTCATTCCGTTATGTTTTAATCCGTTGAATCCTTGCTTTGCTGGATTTTTTGATGATTGAGGGGCTGGACTCGGAGGAGGTGTTGGGGAGAAAGGGAGGAAGTGGAGAGGGGTCATTTCTCTCAGGATCTCACCATTTATGAGGAAAAATACTACATGAAAATGAACCCCAGCAGACCCCAACATCCTTGCTTTGACTTTTCTGGACCTTAGTTTCCTGATCTTTAAAATGGAAAGGAAGCGGTAATATCCCATCCACCTGTATCCTTTTTTGGATCTAAAACCACAGGCGTGAAGTGTCTTTAACAGAAGGCCAGGCTGGCACGCTGGAGAGGCGGGAAAGGTGGTGGAGGAAATGGAGAGAGGTATCTGAGGATGCCCAGGGACATGGATCTGTTTTTCTACCTTTACTCTTTCTGACTGTGAGAACTGTCTCTACAGACTTGAATGTGTTTACCTTAATTTGGGGGCAGGAAGATCAGTGGTTTGTCAGAGCATGCACCCCATTTCCTTGCTAGTTTCTAGAATTGTTGCTTTTCTGTGCAAACACAGTGAGTATGTGACTGTGTTTGAGGTGGAATCCTTGCAGTTTCTTAGAAATGTGTGCAGCCTGTTTTCTCTCTTTCTTGCAAGGCCCGGGGTTCTCCGATCCTGTTCCCTGTCTGCCCCTGACGGATGCAGCCTACCCCAGGTTCCCCTAGTAAAGTAGGCCAGAGAGGAAGCTGTAGTCACTGCAGGCAGAGCGGCCTGTCCCTGCTGGGCAGGAAACCTAGAGTGATGAATGGGGCTGGATGAAGTCATCCTGCTCCTCCAATCAGGCTGCTCCGAGAGAGCCAGGGGCCTCTGCGGATCCAGCCAGGCTGCCGGCTGCTCTCATGTACCTTTAGACAGAGGCTGTGAGTCTCTGGGAGTGGAGTGGGGGTGTGTGAACCGCCCGCTCCTGGCTCCTGTGTAGGCCTCAGTCAGTCTGAATGTTATTGCAAGGTGAGTGGCTTTGTCCAGCCAATTCCTCTCCCTCTGCACTCTGCACCTTGCCCTGCCAGGCCCCGGCTTTGTGGCTCTGGCATGTCCTTGCACAGTGCCTTTCTGCTTCCATCTGAGTGCCTGCACCTTGCTAAGGTCGTCATGCCCGCCCCATCACCCCAGGCCTGCTCCCTCCCTGCTCCTCAGCTCTCTCCAGACCTGCCAGCTGGCCACCTCCCATGTGTCCCCCTGACCCTGACCTGTGGGTACCAGTAGGCAGGCTGGGGGACGGGGGGGGGCAGGCCTCCAGCTCCGTGCCCTCTCCCCCAGCAGGTGGAGCCTGGTGGGACCCACACTTGTCTGCTGGGAAGAAGGACCAGGCCAGGGAGGAGCCTCTGACTCAGCCTCATGGGCGTCTGTGGGGACATAAAGCAGGGTTCCCAGCCTTCTGGGGACCCCAAGACTCTCTCTTCTCCCCACAGTAAAAGTCCTCCTAGGGGGCCAGAAAGCAGAAATAGGCCTCTTATTCCCCCAGTGATCCAGAAGGGTGGTTTGTTCCTTTTCTGGGTGCACATTTGTGACTCTGCCTTTTCTCTCTGGGTGGTGCCGCTGCTCCCCAGGCCAAGCAGAGATCATGGAGCCGGCTGACATGGCGACAGCAAAGGTAGGATGGAAATGCTGCCGGCCGCACTGTGCGTAAGTGGCTTCGCTTGGCGAGTTCTGCCTTTGGTTCACTTTCCTCTCTTCTCTTCCTCAGCCCACCACTCCTGAGCATTCGAGGCTGTGTCCGAGTGGAGGGCAAGGGCAAGGCCATGAGCACTGAGGCCTCAGGAGAAGGGAGGAGGTGCCAGGTCCCCCAAGGCCCGCTCCCCACCTGAGTGTGCTTATAAGTCCCAGTGGGTGGACGGAGTGCTGGGGGCATCAGGTGACTGGCTGGTCATGGTCATGTAATGTGTTCTTTTCTTTGCCCTTGCCTTGTTCTTCATTTACTTTTGCCCCACCTCTCTTCCTCTCCTTCCTTCTCGCTCTGTCTTCTTCCTCTGCACCACAGTCCATTTGTGCAGTCTCCACACTTTCTTTTTACCTTCCGTTTGCTTCTCTCTTCCTTCTCCCTGTTGTACAAAGCACGGGTGGGGTTGGTGCGGGCTGGATAGCCTTAGAAGCAGAGACTGCCTCTCTTCCCGCAGCAGGTGATGGCTTGGGATTGGCGAGGAGTTTGTGTCTGAGTGGCAGATGCTGCTTCTATGCCTTCCCACCACTCGCAGGGTGCCCCAGTGGCAGTGTGGGTCTGTGCACCTCAGGGATGGTGCCTGGGGGCTGTGTCGCTTGAACCCCCTGGGCACACTAGAGGGCGTTCCTGAGATAGCTTTTGAATCTCTCTTGGCTCCTGCTTGCAGCCTGAAATTTGTTTTTCTGTCTATTTTTCCAAACAAGGAGTTTGAGCTGTTGTGAGATGGGGGATCTAAGGAGGCTGAGTGTGTCCAGCCTCCCCACCGCTCCCGTGTGCAGGGAGAGACCCAGGATCTTTCCAAGAATATCTCAGCCCTTAGATTGGGGGCATTGGTCTTTGGCCAGATAGATGGCAGGGTTCCCTTTCTCTTAGAGGTAGAAGACAGGATGAGGCTGGGACTTCTGTAACAGCTGGCTGATACTGTGTTGTGGATGGAAGAGAGAATGAGAAGGGGGCCCAATGGCAGGGGTGCTGCCAACTCGAACAGGCAGCAGTGTGTGACAGTGATTGGCATTGATTGGGATATGTCTGTGAGAATCACAGAACTTAGTTTTCTGCGCCTCCTCCCACCCCACATGCTGTGTGATCAGATCCACGTTACTTAACTTTTCAGGGCTTTCCTCTCCTAGTCTGCACAGAGGTGAAAGGGGTACGCATCTGTTTTAGCCACCTTAGATCTGTCAAATACTTAGTTTTCTTAAAAAGGAGCCAGAGAGAACAGAAGGAAACGAGAACAGGTCTCCCTCTGTTTTTCTTCTGTCTCTCCTTTTTCCTTCTTCCACCAACATTTGAGTACTCACTCTGAACAGGCATGATGCAAAGAGCTATCTGCCCCTGGCATTGTGCAATGGCACCCAGGGGGAGTGGATATCTGCAACTGTGTTTGGATCCAAAACGATTTGCTGCAAGCAGTTTGGTGTCTGGCTGGAACGCCGCTGTCTGATGTCTTTGCCAGGGCCTTGCAGACATGCTAGCGAGCTACAGTAGCAGCTCTTGCAGTTGTAAGGGGTCTGCTTCCAACAGCTGGCTCTGTGGCTGTGGGGATGCTCTGGCAGAAGTGTGGTGTGAGGACGTTGGAGAATAATTCTGTGGTTAGTTTGGAGAGGTGGGTTCCACGTCTGTGTTTGCACCTAGGGGCCTCATTTTTCGTAGGCCCTTCCATCCCTCAGTCCAGACTGCAGATGATCGAATTAGGCCCCGAATCAGACCTTAGAACTGGATCATTCCTGAAGTTAAACATTTACTTTTGGGACCTTGGCCACGAGAGTGAATTGATGGGTTAATAGAAACAGATGTCATTTAACCACAGGACTGTGATTTTTTTTTTTTTTTAAACCTCCTCTTATCCAGACTCTGGAAATTTAGTTCAGGCATTTCCAGTCTGAGCCTGTGAACCATTCAGGTCCATGGGCCTCCTTAATTGGTAGGTAGAAACTCGTATCCCTGCATTTATCTGGGTAGAGCATCCATAGTTCTCATCAGCTCTCCAGAAGGCTTAGAACTCAAAAAAGTTTAAGAATATTTTAAATGATCAAGATGTCCCAATGGAGAGACTATTTGTACCACCCAAGTACAAAGCCTGTGGCCTAAGTACAAAGAGAACCTATCAACCTATTATGGGTGATGTACTGAACCTCTTTCACTATTAATATGTAAATTCATATTACATATTGTGTAAAAATTCATATTGTGACTAAGTCATTTGCATATGATTTGGGTATCATTTTTTAAAATGTCTAAATATATGTAAATTCATCTCCCTTACCTCAGCCTTTCCCTTTTTTACTTCTGAGATACTATTCCCAGAATTTCCCTTAGCCTCAATGTCCAGGGTTAAATTACCCCAGAATGAAATAGCTTTTGATGGCAGTGTGATCAGTCTTGATGGGAACACTCCTTGTTATGTGATCAGTCTTTTCTTTTTTTTTTTTTTTTGAGACAGAGCCTCAAGTTATAGCCCTGGGTAGAGTGCTGTAGCGTCACAGCTCACAGCAACCTCAAACTTCTGGGCTTAAGCAATTCTCTTGCCTCAGCCTCCCAAGTAGCTGGGACTACAGGCGCCCGCCACAATGCCCAGCTATTTTTTTATTGTAGTTGGCATTGTTTGGCAGGCCTGGGCTGGATTCAAACCCGCCAGCTCTGGTATACGTGGCTGACACCTTAGCTGCTTGAGCTACAGGCGCCACCTGATCAGTCTTGATGGGAGCACTCCTTGTCACACTCTGTGTTCAGTTCCTGGAGGGGGGCTTTTGCAGGTGTGACTTCACTTCCTCTGGTCTGGATTTTGAAGCTCTATTATTGTATCAGTACAGTACTACTTTTGTTTTTTTAAGGTTGCACTTTCAGTTGGAGAACATTCATTAATCCATTGATTCAACAGTTATATAAAAAGGGGAAGTTTATTTCAGTATGGAGGTCTTCAAGAAGGGAAGTTCAACTGTCATTGTGAGCAGGTGTTCATGGGTTCCTGGGGAACACAGAGGAGTAAACAAATTAGGGCAGCACAAGGTAATCAGGCTTATAATAGAAGTGCAGGTCACCAGCGTAACACCAAAGAATCACTGGAGTGCCCAGGCCACGAAGGGCTTCGTCTAGGAAGTAACATTGGATCTGACACCTGGAGCGTGGATGGGATTTTATCTGGCAGACAGGAGAGGAGAGGTGATCTGGCTATGATTTGGAGTCAGACTTATCTAGGTTCAAGGGCTGGTCCTGTCCCTCTTTGGCTCAGTGAACTTGAGCGAGTTATCTTGGCCTTTCCTGGTCTCAGTTTCCTTGTTTGTAATGAGGATACTATTGACACAACAGGGTTGCTGTGAATATTAAATGCGCTAGCTTTGGTTAAATGAACACAGTCACCCAGCAGTAGCTGTGGGTGTGGAGAGGGGGATAGCACGCACATGGCTAGGTCCAGGACACTGCAAGTTTAGCAGAGCTGGAACTTCAGGTGCACGTGGAAGATGGCAGGCTGATCATGAGGCTAGAAATTAAGTGGGGGAGCTGTGACACCCAAGAGCCTTGTCTGGTAAAGAGATTGTGTAGACACTGGGAACAGTGGAAGGACTTTAAGATATGATCAAGTTTACATTTGAGAAAGTGCTGTATTCTCTAGCTCCAAGGTAGACAAGTAAGATAATATCTTTATTTGGTGCCTCCCTGGCAAGTTTGTTATTTTCCCCACTAAACTACGAGCTCCCTGAGAGCAGGGTTTGTGTGTTGGTTTTTAATTCACGGAGACCCTGGTGTCTAGCATTTTACTTGGCATATGATGGATGCTCAGGAAACATTGGATGAATGAGAGGCAGAGGAAGTAGAATGCAAATCTAAAAATGAGAATTGAAAGGCAAGTAAAAATGGACAGCAGGAAACACACTCTAGGCCTATTTCAGGAGCTGGAATTGACATGATTTAGAACCCAATTAAATGGGAGTTGGAGGAAGGAGAGTTTCTGATTGGGTGACTTGGTAGTTGGTGGCAGCATTTACAGAGATGCAGGAGCAGAATCAGAAGGTGAAGTAGTGGGCCACCCAGGCGTTGTACTAATTCATGCTTGCTGCGAAGTGTCAAAGGAACGGCCTAGGTGAAGTTCAGGAGTAATTGGAGGTTAGGGGAGTAGTATAGGTTGAGCATACCACATCTGGAAATCCAAAATCCAGAATGCTTTAACAGTTGCAACTTCTTGAGAACTGACATGCTGTTTAACGGAAATGCTTGGGCAGCGCCCCTAGCTCAGTGGGTAGGGTGCTGGCCACATACACCCAGGCTGACAGGTTCAAACCTGGCTTGGGCCGGCTAAACAGCAAGGACAACTGAAACAAATAAACAAAAATAGCCAGGCATTGTGGTGGGTGCCTGTAGTCCCAGCTACTTGAGAGGCTGAGGCAAGAGAATTGCTTAAGCCCAAGAGTTTGAGGTTGCTGTGAGCTGTGATGCCACGGCCCTCTACCAAGGGCAATAAAGTGAGACTCTTGGCTCTACCAAAACAAAACAAAACAATCAAGACTGGATTAGGAACCTCTGAGACCCAGATGACCACCTAAGGGCAAGTTGCCTGGACAGGCCCTGCAGACTTCTGGTCGCAGCATTTGAGAGATGGCAGTCATAGGGCCAAGGGAGGTCTCAGAGCTGAGAACATTTTCTTTACAGAGAAGTCTGGACTTCTGAATTTTGTTGAGAAATTGGAAAAAAAATCAGGAGACTGGTATAGAATTGCTGGTTATGTATTTTGCTGATGGAAAGTAACAAAAACCTAAAATATGAAACTGACCAATATTGTTTGTAAACAAAGAACTATTTTAATTCAGAAAGAAAAAGAACAAAAAAAGTGTCAAAAATTCAATATATTTAGTTTTTTGAAACTTCCCTTGCCCTGGTTTTTCTCGGTTCATCACCAATCTATGTAAAAACTGACGTATGCACCAGCACATGGGTGCCCCTGGACCACCACATGTAGCTGGCGGCTGAATGTATGGAGGAGAACAGGTGGGTTTACTGACTAGCTGGTCACAATACGAAGGGAAGTAGAACTCTTGGTCCACTCATGATATGCCAGTATCATGTATGTTGTGATGTTAAGAGAATATAGTACTCTGAAACAACTTTGAGCATTTTTTTCCAAACTTAAGGTGCTAATGAGAAAATGTCCTGACGATTGCAAATGAAATTGTTCAAAATCCAACTGATCAGATGCAGTCTGCTATATCCAAATAAACCTGTGTGTATTGGCAGTGTTAGTAGCAATATGGTCCAAAGGCCCTGTTTCTGGACAAGTGTCATGCAGATAGGAAGTTCTTATCTCTGTAAAAGATGATGACAATATTGGATCCTTTTTCTGGCTAACTCTTTTGTGTTAAGACCAGACTAATCAAGAAATATCATAGAATTAGTGTAGGTTAGCTCAGAGTTTTCACTATTAATCATTAGTTGATTTTAAAAAATGGCATACCTGGGTGGTGCCTTTGGCTCAGTGAGTAGGGCACCGGCTCCATATACTGGACATGGTGGGTTCAAACCCAGCCCTGGCCAAAAAAAAAAAAAAAAAAAATGGCATACTTATTAGAGTTATCTTATATATAATTATTTAATTCCCATGTTTATTTTCCTTATTATAAACTGTTAAAGATCAAGGAGGACATTGGATTTAACTTTGAAATATTATCATAATTTGCCTGAGTTATAAACAAGTATGGTTCTTATTAAATAAATAGCTGACTGACCTAACAGAAAGATCACCAAAAAATACAAAGATATCACTATCAAAATAGGAAAAATTTGAAACTTTGTTCACATAAAGGAGAAAAAGTAGATTAGGACAAGAGAACTAGAGCCCATGGTTCCTGTAGCATATCATGGTGGCTCTGTGGACACTGACTGGTTGGAAATAATTGTAAGGATGGTGAAAATGGATTCAGCACTTATGTATTGTGTCACTGGCCCCTCCCAACAACCTGAAGGTTGTTATCTTCCTCACCCACTCCCCATTGTTTGTTTGTTTTGAGACAGTCTTAGCCCTGAGTAGAGTTTCATGTCATCGTCACTCACAGCAACGTCAACCTCTTGGGCTCAAGCAATCTTCCTGCTTGAGACTCAAGTAGATGGGGCTCCAGGCTCCCGCCATGATGGCCAGCTAGTTTTCTCTCTCTCTCTCTCTCTCTCTCTCTCTCTCTATATATATATATATATTTTTTTTTTTTTTTTAGAGTCTCAGTATGTCGCCCTGGGTAGAGGGCTGTGGTATCACAGCTCACAACAACCTCAAACTCTTGGGCTCAAGCAAGTCTCTTACTTTAGTCTGCCTAGTAGCTGGGACTACAGGCACCCTCCATAATACCTGACTGTTTTTTGTTTGCTTGTTTGTTTAGCAGGCTCAGGCTAGGTTCGAACCCACTAGCCCCAGTGCATGTTGTGGCTGGTGCCCTAACTGCTGAGCTATGGGTGCTGAGCCTCTTTTTGTTATTCTTCGTTTCTTTTCTTTCTTTTCCCCTTCCTTCCTTCCTTCCTTCCTTCCTTCCTTCCTTCCTTCCTTCCTTCCCTCCTTCCCTCCTTCCCTCCCTCCCTCTCCCTTCCTTTCATCCTTTTTTTTAGACAGAGTCTCACTATGTGGCCCTCTGTAGAATGCTGTGGCATCACAGCTCATAGCAACCTCCAATTCTTGGGCTTAAGCGATTCTCTTGCCTCAGCCTCCCAAGTAGCTGGGACTCTACAGGCGCCCGCCACAATGCCTGGCTGTTGTTGTTGTTGCAGTTGTCATTGTTGTTTTAGCTGACCTGAGCTGGGTTCAAATCTGCCAGCCTGGGTGTATGTGGCTGGCGCCCTACCCACTGAGCTATGGGTGCCACCCCCACCCGCCTTTTTTCTATATTAAGTAGAGATACGGTCTCATTCTTGCTCAGGCTGGTCTCCAACTCCTGAACTCAAGCAATCCACCTGCCTCGGCCTCCCAGTGTGCTGGGATTATAGGTGTGAGCCACCCATAAGCCAACCCAACTGTTCCTCACCCTTTTATCTACTGATGAAGGAAGGAGTTGAGGCTTAGAAAAATGAAGTAAGTTACTCAAGGTCACATGGTCAGTATGGATTTGAACTCAAGGCTAATTCTAGAATCCCTGGGCTAAACCACAATACGCTCCTCTGGGAGTGTTGTCAGTATCTGGTCAGTTAAGAATGCAGTTTTTCTAGGCTTGTGCTGTCAGCAAGCAATTTCTCCACCAACAGTAGATTCTAGTTGTGTCCTTGGCCAGGAGACCTTTACTGTTAACACTCAATTCTTCCTTCCTTTTCTTCTTTTTTTTTTTTTGTTAATGGTAATACCCATATGTAACTTAGTTGAAAAAAAGAGAAATTCCCATTTGGTGGGAAGAGAGCAGAAAGCAGCTGGCTGTGGGCGTCTGGGCGCTCCCTCCCTGAGAGAACCTGAGTTTATAAGCATCCTCCTGGGTCCCTAACACCATCAGTCACCCTGAATGTCTCCTGGGAACAAACCAGGCAGAGCCAGGGGGGTAATTAGAAATATGCCTGTTTCTCCTAACTGGCAGGAGAGATTTTTTTTTTTTGTTATTCAGGTAATTAAAATGATGAGTGACATCAGGCCTGAACCTCCTCTGTGGGTTGGTGGGGTTTCTCTAAGGCGTATGTATCTCCCCTGACAGTAGGGCTCTTACTGCGTGGCGGTCACCCCTTCTGTCTACCAGGTCCAAAGAAGAACAAGACAGCACTGCATCAGGCTGCCCAAGTATTCAGGAAGCTGGAGGAATGATTTTGGAGGGGAGGGAAGGTGGGACAGAGAGGCAAGTCCTGTTTGGGGATTTCCATTGCCAGAGGAAGGGCTAGGGAAGCTCTTGACTCTGAACCAAGTGGGAAGTCTCCTTGGAGAAGGAATGCCAAGAGCTGCCTCGAGAAGGGAAGAGAGATAACTTGGGTGGGTTTTGCACTAAGGTGATTGAAGGAGATAATTCTAGTTTAGGGCCTGGCCCAGAGTTGGATGTGGGGGGCTTATGATAGCCAGGTATGGCTCTTGACCTTTTAGTTTTTTGTTTTTACCGACAACCACCTTATACAGTGGCCAGCAGAGTTCAGTAGGAGGAGAAGGAGAGCTCCCCGAGCCTCCCCTTGGTTTGGGAAACAGGGTTTAGCATCTCAGTGGGCTGCTGTGAGGACCACATGGCAGGATGTGGGGCCGCTTTAAATTCTGGAGGATCAGAGAGACCAGTCAATGGCAGCCCTGGTGGCCTTTGTCCTTCTCCCTTTCCTGAGGGAAGGATGAAGCCGAGTGGAGTTTGGCTTTCACTTTGCTCATCATGTTCATTGCCTGAAGGAATATTCTGGAATAGCAAATTGCAAAGGAGAGGCAAAGAAAGCTGGGGGGGGGGGTGATTCTGCCCATTGGGGTTTTTTTTTCATACTCTTTCCTTGTGAATCCTTGGGGTTACAGAGGCAGAAGGAAGCTTTCTTGAAGCAAATAGCCCAGCTTGCCCTTCCCGCCAGCCTGCCACCCTCTGCCGGCTACACTGGTGCTGACGGACTGCACTGACGGACTGCACAGCCCTGTTAAACCTGGACAGTGGCACTGGAGGGCAGGAGTGTGCATGGGGTACCGAGGATAGGAAGGGAGGGGCTGGCTCCGGAGGCTTCAAGCTGGGAGCTGACACAGATGAACAGACCAGAAGGCGAGGCCAATGCCTGCAGCCCACACTGTCACCCCAGAGCCAGTGACTAATAGTGGTGGAGGGTGGGGAGAGGAGCCTACTGAGGGAGGGAGAGAGAGGGGACAGGGAAGTGGCAGGGAGCACCTGATCGGGGTGCAGCCCTGGCCATCTGCCGGTCTGCTCACACAGGCTCTATTGACTGCAGTTTGGAGTTTGGAAGCGGATTTTGGCTGGAGGACTAGGAGGCTTGTTGTTGAAATAGAGTGTTTAGGAGGCTGCCCTTCCCCCGCTGCTCCTCTCTCACTAGCTTCCTGACCTCCAAAATGCTCCTTAAATATAACACTCTCAGCGCCTGATGACTCCCCTGCCTGAGCTTGGAGCTTTGGTTCCCCAGCGTGTGACTGCAGCACTGCTCTGCCCCAGTTTTTCCATCAACTAGAGGCATGCAGCTATGCCCTGGTACTGCGGCGCGCTCTGCTCCTCCTGCAAAGCGGGTGGAGGGACAGCAGCGCAGAGTCCAAGAACTTGAGATAGAAGGGGACCCTCGGGGATCGTGTCGCCCATTTTCCGCTCCAGATAGGGAGCCAGAGGCTCCGAGTGACTTACTCAAGGTCATGGGAGGCATAGGCATCTGTTGGTGGAACAAGCCCCTGGTGGGGAGGTGGGAGTCGGGAGGCCGGAATTCTCCCTCGGGTTCTGCTGCTAGTTGGCTGAAGCCTGAGATGGGACCTGACATCCTGACATTTGGGTTCCTAGCTTCCAGGTTTCCCTCGGCCTGAGGGCCTTGGACATCTGCAGGCAAGGTCACAGCAGCATGCTCTGGGTGAATGGGGACCTCTCACTAGTCTCCTAGCTATTTATGGATGAAGGCAGAAACACTGATCATGTTTTTGTTGGAGTGGGGAAAGGAACAGGACCAGGGAGGATGAGACCTCAAGGTTCCTATGAGGCCAATAGAAAGTGGAAGAAGCTGAAATCAAAAGGGAACTTTTTCTAACCTTCATTCCAAACCCAGTAAAGTTTGGAAGAAACTATTACAACTATTACTTAGAGTCATACAAACCAACTTTGTGTTAATCAAGTCAATATCAATGGGCTTGGAAAGGCCAATTTTTGTGAACTTAGATTGGTGGAAATGCAAATTATACAACATTGTCCTCATGAGACCCCTGAGTGCCCCTGAAATCAAATCTGTTTATAAAAAACCCAAAAGGGAAGGATGTTGTGGAGTTGTTCCCTAATTGTTGTTTTTTAAAAATTGTTTAAAATTGACTACTAAGCAGATACAATGTATTTATAACATAAAATGTGTAAAGCATTTTAAAATTGACTATATTAAGCAGATATAACATATTTATAAAATAAAATATGTGGGGTGGTGCCTGTGGCTCAGCGAGTAGGGCGCTAGCCCCATATACTGAGGATGGTGGGCTCAAACCCAGCCCCAGCCAAACTGCAACAAAAAATAGCCGGGTGTTGTGGCGGGTGCCTGTGGTCCCAGCTACTAGGGAGGCTGAGACAAGAGAATCGCCTAAGCCCAGGAGTTGGTGGTTGCTGCGAGCTGTCACATCATAGCACCATACCGAGGGTGACATAGAGAGACTCTGTCTCAAAAAAAAAAAATTAATTAAAAATAAAATATGTGTAAAAGTATAAAGTAAAAAGATACATCAAACACAGGTGTGCCTGTTACCTGAGCTGATGACTCCATTCTCTTCCCTATCCTTCCAAGGCGAGTCTTGAGTTTATCATTCCTTTGCTTTTGGATTTTATGGATATAAAATATATACTCTCTATATGTTACTACTTGGTCTTTATGCATGGAACCCTACTGTGCATTCTCAGTTGACTTGTTTTCTTTGTTCAACATCATGTTTCTGAGAGTCATCTGGATTGCTGCATGGGACAGCGATTTATCCCTTTTCAGTGCTGTATACTATTCCACTATTTTATCCTTTGTGTTGCTAGACATTTATTGTTTCTGGGTTTTTTGTTTTGTTTTTGCTATTCCATGGAGTGTTGTGTAAAGTTTTGGTGCATGTGAATTCTTTCCATCATTGGAGTAGAAGTTAGATGTTTAGGGGATGCAGTTGTTAATTTTGCTATATCATACAAACTTGTTTTTCTAGGGAACTGGACCAGGATACACTCCCATTTGCTCCTTTCCAGTAGTTAAAATTGTTTGCCTTTTTTATTTATAGTTTTTGGCACCCAGATGGGTGTGTAATGGCATCTCATAGTTCCAGTTTGTATTTTCCTGAATACTAATGAATTGAGCATTTTTTTATTTTATCGATGGTTTCTCTTCTGAAAGTGCTCATTCAAATACTGTGTCCATTTTTCCAATTGTCTTTCTTTTTCTCATTGGTCTATAGGAATGTTGAATAAATTCTGGGAACAATTTCTTAAAGTAAATAGTTTGTCCCAGAAGAGTCTTGCCTTTTCTTTCTGATGTCTTTGGATGATCAGAAATTCTTAATAATGCTGGAGAAGAATCTGTTATTCTTTGCCTTTAAGGACATCATGGTTTTGGTGAGTTGCTTGGGGAATTCTCAGGCTACATTGGTATGAGGTCAGTTTGTGATTATGGTTTATCAGGGGAGACTGTTTTTTCTCCTTTTTACAATGTCAAGGTTTAAAGTGGACACTTTTCTTTTTGGTTATGGTGCAGTGTTTGTGGATTTCTTTCAAGTTCCTTGCAGTGTGAATGGAGCCCCCTGGGGGGACTCCCTTTAAACCTCTCACCACTGGTGGGCTTTGGAGTTACCTCCTGCGAGGCCACAGAAAGCTAAGCCAGGCTTCACTGGTTTCAGCCATTTCTAGGTTTTTGACCTCTTATTATTTCTTATTTTTTGATAGCTCATTAAGCACTTTTAAGAATTTCTCTCTTTTTTTCCCCCTATTTATCCGTATATATGCCATATTGCCCAAGAGGGAGGCTTTTGGAGTCTTTTTTCTATATCATGCTTCTCTTTCTCGAATTATGAATGTCATGGTGCAGCAAGATTGCAGAGTCAGGCAGAAGTGGCAGAATCTGTATGTTCAGTCCTGGAGGTTATGTGAGTAAGCATAATCTCCTGGTTTCGAACCATACAAGGTAAGGAGATGAGGAATTAACATACAATGGACCAATACAGATGATGGGGAACTGGTCTCCATTTTGCTTGGTCTTATGACTTCAATTTATCTCAGAAAAGGGCAGCACTTCCATGTCTCTCCAGAGCCATCTTTGCATCATATTTTGAGATTTGTTTGTTTGTTTTGAGACACAGTCTCACACTATTGCCCAGGCTAGAGTACCGCAGCATCGGCCTAGCTCACAACAACCTCAAACTCCTGAATTCACTCAATCCTCCTGCCTCAGCCTCCTGAATAGCTAGGACTACAGGTACCCACCATGACACCCAGTTAATTTTTCTATTGTTAGTAGAGATGGGGGTCTCAGTCTTGCTCAGGCTGGTCTAGAACCCTGAGCTCAAGCAATCATCAGATGACAGGCGTGAGCCACTGCGCTTGGCAAGGTTTTCTTTATGGACTGCAGAAGTGGAGTTTGTTTCCAGAGCTCTGTGAAAAGTCTTCTTTTCTGAAACAAGAAAGGGCCAAGGGGAATTTTAGGCAGATGACTGTCACCCACTGGCCAGGCTGTCCTTTTCTTCCTTCCCTTTATGGTTTCTGACATTGCACACAGACAAACAGGCCAGCCAACATGTCAGTAATGGAAGAGGTTGCCTTGATTTAGTCTCCTTTTTACTTAATGCCTGGATTCTTTCCCTCCTGCGAGTATGTGAGCTTTAATAAATTAGCTTATCTGATAGAGAAATAGAATTTTTTTAAATAAATATACATAGTGATTAAGGGAATGGGTTTTGGAGCTGGTTATGCCTGCATTTGCATCCCAAATTTGCAGCTTTGCCCGCTGTTTGGATTAGGCAAATCAAGATACCAGACTTCATCTTCAGCAGCATTATCTGAAAAATCACAACTGTTGCTACCTTACAATATGGATGGGAGGATTCAATGAGATAATGCATATAAAATGCTCAACACCATGCCTGACATAAGCCACAATACATTCTTATTAATAGTTGAGAGTTTGTTTGACTTGGAGTTAAAAAAAAAAAAAAAAACAACTAAAGAATAAAGGCCAAAAAAAAACTTTTTTTTTTTCCAATTTTTGGCCAGGGCCAGGTTTGAACCTGCCACCTCTGGTATATGGGGCTGGCACCCTACTCCTTGAGCCATAGGTGCTGCCCAAGGCCAAAAAATTTTAACAGATACAATAACATATTTTTTGTATACTATAGTAGAAGTCTGTAAGTTGACCACCCAAGGGACTGTAACAAACTGGTCAACATATGGAGGTGGTCAACCTGAGGAACTAGGCTTTACATGTATAGATATATCCATGTGGTGTGTGTCCTGCCAATGAAAATTAGGTCACTTTCAGGTGGTGGTCAGTGTATGGAGGTGGCCAGCCCTGGAAGAAGGTTCTGCTGTACATGAAAAGCTTTGATCTATGTTTATATGTTACCTGTGATCGGCTGGTGCTGTTCAGGATGAAAACAATATTCACAGGTATCTTGAGTACTAGCATTTGGATCCCATGACCCATGAGTTCCATTGAGTGAATTATCTAGGTCTTAAAGGCCAACTCTATGTACTTTTGGAATCTTCTTGCATCCCTTCAGTACCTATGCTGAAAGTATGACTTGGGTACAGCCTCAAGGAGCTTTAAAAACATAACCACGGATGTGTTCAGAAGTCCAGGAAACATTGAGTGTTGTCTAGCATGGGGCTGTGGATGGAGGGAAACTCTGATGGAGGGCTGCTTTGGAAATCTATCTCTGAAAGCGTAGTATACCTTAAAAAGTGTTATCTTCTGTCTGTTGGAGGAAGACTGCAGCATTTTAGTTCAGTTTGCATAAAGTCTCTTCAATTAAACACTCGTAATAGTACGCCTCCTAAATGCAGCCCCTTCTAGTCAGTGGGAATGTAGAGCAGAGCAAGTTCCAGTCTCTGCCTTCGTGGAGCTTACCCTCAAAAAAGAGCCAGGCTGGTGATAAGTAATCACAGGCATGCTGACTGTTCCCACCCAGCTTCTGCTCTCTGGGTCTTATAAAGTGTTTCACTTGAGAAGGTCAAGTGTAGATGATGTGC
Organism: Otolemur garnettii; assembly: GCF_000181295.1. NCBI lineage: Eukaryota > Metazoa > Chordata > Mammalia > Primates > Galagidae > Otolemur > Otolemur garnettii. The sequence goes on along the minus strand of NW_003852503.1, from coordinate 1,607,599 downwards.
TTGGATGTCTGTAGATGGGTGCAGATTTCAGGGTGAGGGCTTACTGCACGGTTAGGTTGTTTTGGGGCAAGTCTTAGGGTAAAGGCTTATTATTATGGTTCAGTTGAAGGTTGCTATGTCATAATTAATCTCCTCTTTGTTCATTGTCACCCATCCGCGTTACTGACCCAAATAGTGATGTAGGGAAGGACAGAAAGGGATCACACAGCCCGGGAAGTTTTTAGTAGTGGAGGAATTCCTGGGCCTCAGCCCCAGAGGATTCAGTTTAGAAGGAGCCACTCCTCGCTTTCCAATAAATTACATGATCCAGTTAAAGTTGAAAATCTCAGTCCTTCCTTACTGCGGTGCTGAGCCTGGTCTGAGTCTCCTTGGAGCCTGGCGTTGGCGATAAAGTACTATTAAATCCTAAACAATGCCTCTGTGGCTGCCTTAAAATCATCGCTGGCCCCAGCTAAACCAAATGCAGTGTCCTACCGCCCCCACCCAAAGTTGCTGCTTCACAGTGCGCACAGGCAGTTTCTCCAGCAGGGGGAGAGAACTGTGTGTTCCGTGAGCTACAGGCTGCCCAGCTTGCAGTCTTGCCTGCCTCACTGGGGACTATTTAAAGTGGTCTTGCCCAGCCTGCCCTGGGACACCTAGGCACTCACCATGGGGCCTCTGAGGTTAGTGGCTCAGTTTAAGGTTCCCAAAGTTTGCAGAAGACCTGGGGGTCCAAACTCCTCTACACCCCACCCCTGGTGTTATTTAACCCATTGGTGGATTCCTGTGCAAGTTCTCGTCTTCAGCTATTTCTGCACCCATTCTCTTCCTTCCAAGCACCACCGTACCTCACGCGCCCTGTCTCTGACGTTTGTCCCATCCTGGGACAAAACATGTGCTGTGTCTTTAAATGGGCGGAAGTGGCTGGCAGTGCTTTGCTTGGGTACTGCATTGATTAGGAGATTATATGGAGCTGCGGGAGCTGCCGCCTGGGGGAAGAGAGGTGCAGGTTCTGCTAGATTTGTGCTCTCCTTCTCCTGGGCTCTGCTTGGCTTCCTTCCCTAAGGCAGCCCCAAGCCGGTATGAGGTGAGGGTGGGTGGGTGGCCGGCTAGCCTGCCTGTTGACGGCAACTCCAGCGCAGCCTTGCCAGCGTTACCCATCCTCATCGGGAACTGGCAGCAGCAGGCGCCGCGGCTCAGGCAGGCAGCTCCAGACCGGGGCTGGGTTTGCAGAATCTGTCCTTTGCCTTCAAGCCCAGCTTTCAGCTGGGCGAGGGGGAAAGAAGGGATAGCAGGTCTTCTCGCTCTCTCTCTGTCTCTGTCTTTCTCTTTCGGAGTTCAAGTCTCATTACATGGGATTCTGTTCTTTTGGGACTTCGTCATCTTTTCCAATATGTCCTGGGACCTCTGGAGCTGTAACAGGGATGCTAAGGACACCGCCAGTGGATTATCGTGATTGTACTAATGAAAGGATTCAAGCTCTCCTGGTGAGTAGAGGAGGGGTGAGGAGACTCCTTCCTTTCTGTTCTTTCCTTCAGCCCTGTGCTCCCCCCAGGACCCTTGAGAGGTCTTCTCTAGAGATGCCACCTCATTAGATGGGCGTAAGGGGTTAAGATGATGACTGCGCACTGTACAAAGTTGGGGTGCTCTCCCTAGCTTCCCCGGCTTCTGCACCGCTGCGGTATTTTCTGTCAGCATCTTCTTGGGGAGCAGGGGTTTTGTGGAAGTTGGGGGGCAGTGGAGAGAATCAAACTGCAGCTGAAACTGTTCTCTAACTTTGAGGGGCCTGAGGGGAGGTGCACATGGAGGGAACTTTCAAAAGAAAGATCCCTTGCCTTTTGCACTGTCTTGCGTGCAGCTAGGGGCACAGCTGTCCTGCTTACTACTGACCTGCCCTAGGTGCTTGGTGGGGGCACTTTCCCTTATTAGCTCCTTAGGGCTGGCGCCTCTGACCTCTTAGAGAGGAATCTCCCTGAGGGCCCAGGCTCCATCTTCTAGGATGCCTGGTGTCCCCAGGACAGTGTACCGCACCCCTACCCCAACACAGACACACACCTCGATGCTTTGCAGGCATCTCTTCCTGGGCTTACTGTTGGGAAATTAAAGGGCATTTCTTGCTTGGGGTGTGGGGGTAGCTGTGTTCTAGCTGCAGAAGTAGTTGGAATATTTTTACCTTTCATTTAAAAAAATAAAACCTTTGCTTATCCCTCTTCTCCTTTGACCCAGGAATTATCAGGTAGGGGGGTGAATCCGGCTTTTTATCTGACGGGGAAACTGCAGATTTCGCCTGGAGAACTTTGCCGGGAGGGGTCTGGTACCCTGCAGAATGGTATATGCAGCTGCCCTGCAGACCTCTCCAGAGGAGAAAGGCTCCTTGGGCTGGGGAAGGAGCTTTCTCTCCCCGAAGAGGGTGGAAGGTGGGAGGAGGAGAATGAGCTTGGGAGAGCTCCCTGCAGGGGTGCGTCCTGCCTGCATTGGCTGGCTGTCCTAGTGGGGTGGTGTTTGGTCATCTCTGGGGGGTGGGGGAGGTTGATTTTCAGAGTCAGGAATACAAGTCAAGCAGTTAAAGGCATGGAGTCTCAGCCTAGCTCTAGGCCATATCTTGCTTTCCAGAAACCACTTCCCTAGATTAAGGCCTGATGGAATCAGTCTGTAGGCAAGGGGGTTCCCTAGTGGGTCTTGAAAAGGCACTGTCTGGACGGCAAAGGAGAGGTGTTCGGTTCCTGCAAGGGTAACTCTCCGTAACTATGAGGCCCTGAGAGGTGGGGAGCATGGAGTTCATTTCTTCCAACTTTGATATCACTCTTTCCTGTGTTTAGCCCTTGCTTATTTGGAACTAGGTACCCTGCTCCCTCTGGGTTGCAAGCTATTAGCGGAGTGGATTGTTGCTGGGAATTCCAGGCCCAGATCAGCAGCCAGAGCTGCCCCTTTATTCCTCAGTGGGGCCATGCTGGGTCTGTAGGTTGGGTGAGGCCTCCAAGGAAGGCCTGGGGCTGCTGGGAGCTCAGGGCCACTGGGCTGTTCATCAGAAATCGCTTCTGTGCCCCCTGGCACATGCACCCAGCTTGGGACTGAGGGGTAGCTTGGCTGTCATTCAGGATGAGACATCACTTCAACGCAGAATGCCTCTTGGCTCAGGGACATGCAAGAATGTTTGCCTTTAAAAATGTGCTTTGAGTATCTCTTGATGCATTTCAACAAGAAAAGCAGTGTTAAGCTGTGAACTGCAATTTTGCTAACCTTGTCTGTCGTCTTTAGCTAAACAAAATTTTACAAGCTGGGGAAAATTTGTCACTTACATCTGCCTGGCTACTATTAGCTCCCTTGACCCACCATCTCATTAAATACAGATATGTTGTTCCATTTTGGCCCAGGGGCCAAAACTATGTTGTGAATGTTTTGGTTTGAAATGTGGCTCCTTTTGGTAGTAGCTAATATTAGGACACTCCCTACTCTCCCAACAGGGAGACTTGACCAAAGCTAGATAATCAGATGTATCGGTTACTGTGTTCTGGAGACGACTGTGGGCATATGAAAAAGGATGGAATTAGTTAATATAATGATGTTTGGGAATCATTTCTAGAAACAATTCTGGAATGTCTACTATGTGTTGGTGACATTAAAAAATGATGGCAAATGCTAACAAGAGTACTGGTGACTAACATTTGTAGATACTGTGTGTCAAGTGCCCTTTTGAACACTTTGGGTTCGTTAACTCACAGGGGACTTTACAGCATTGTGATTGAGGTCCACAATTTATAGGAGAGGAAACTGAGACACAGCAAGGTTGAAGGGGGCACAGATACAGGAACCAGGCTTTGGATTTGCTGCAGGATAATTTCCCCCAGTGATTGACCTGCTCTTGGTTACTCTACTACAAAGCTTTCCCCGGTTTGTGATGCTGAACCATGTACCACCTTTTGTCGTGTTCTGCTTTCTTTGCCTTATGTTCATTAGGCCAGTTGCTCAGATTTTTAAAAGCATGTGCAATTGCATTATCTAAACCAATTCTTAGTGTGTCCCCATGATAGGGAAACTGAGGTAGAGAGTAGTAGCATGTTTTGATTAAATTCATGCAACTAGTTTGTGCAGAAGTGGGGTGCAGACTTCTGTTGCTTGACTGTTATTTTAGTAAGGAGACTATCACAGCAACAGCAGGGCGTGTCTGTCCGAGCTGCTTTTCCTGAGAGCAGGTTTATAATGGATTCCAGTCTACACATGTGGATCAAGTATTATTTATCCAGTCCTGTGCCTAGGCATTTGTGAGAGTTTAAAAAAAAATGCAAAAGGACATTGCCTTGGTCTTGCAGGGACTGGTAGCCTCACAGATGGAATGAGACACTGCCTCCCCACCCACCCACACGTGTGCATATAAGTGCAGGCACACACATGCTTCAGTAAGTGCTGAAGGACAGATCAGCACAGTGAACAGCAGGGACTCTGGAAATTCATTTCAGCTAGTGTGGCAGAGAAGGCTTCTTGGGGTAGGTGACATGTGTTGGGGGGTTCAGAGGCTGGACAGTTGGGTAAATAAAGGTGTTTTGTGCAGCCCCTATGTGATACCTCATGGACCTGTGAGCTTGTCCCTGGGTATGTTTTTTGGATGAAGAGGACCATGGTATGACTGTTTGACAAGTGGCTGGATTGTAAGATAGAAATCTCTCTCGTTGTGGGCAGGAGCTTTAGACTGTCTCAAAAGACGATTCCGTGATTCTTTGTGCTGGTTTCTTGGGTAGCAAGAACAGGGCAGCAGTGGAAGAGGGGGAGAGAGGAGGTAGCACGGACGAGCATTCTTAGAGTAGGACTGTGGGTCATGTGGCAATTTGGAGGCCAAATAATTGTTCCCTTAATAAAAGTTCACTAATCTTCCTTAACTTCTGTGTGATTAATATTTTTTTTTTTTTGCTTTGGGTAATATAAAGATATTCCTAATTCCTGTAGAGCTTTAGAACCTTACCCACTAAGGTCTCCAGTTTTATAGGGCTGCTGCCTCCTTAGATCGTTTTGGCCCCCATGGGACGAGGCAGACTGCAGTGACATCTGTCTTGATTCTCTTGCCTCATGTTCCTGGTCCTCGTGTGTGTGTGTGTGTGTGGCTTGGTAGTGTAGTCACCACAGAGCCTGGGGGCTGGGACAGAGCTTCAGAAAAGTTAGCGTGTTGCAAGAATTTGATTCCAGGGAAAAGCCGTTGAAGAGAAAGTCCAGTTCTTGGCGCATAATGGGTGAGGCATGTCTGTGGCAAGGTCTCCTCAGATGAGAGGAGTTTTGTGTTTCTCTGTGTGTGAGTGGGTGAGTGAGCAGTCGGGCCACGTTCATGCTGTTTATTTAGGAAGGTGAGGGCTGTGGGAGAGAACCTTACTCACATTCTTCCCAGGTAACTGGAATCGAGTCCATTTTTTTTGGTACTCCTCCATATTTCATGGAGATTAATGGTCAACCATATTTTATTTGATACCAAAGGTCAATTGCCCACTGCACTCTTTCTCTTCAATCTGTTGGCGAATGGAACTCTGTTCCTTATTTAGCTCTTGCCGTATATCATCTTTGAAGTTCTTTCTGTGCGATTTGCTCCAGAGGAAGAGGATGCCCTGGGCATGGCCTCTGCTTGCCTCCTTTAGAGCCAGGCTTCCCCACTATGGACCTGTTTGCAGTGAAGGTTGGAGTCACCCAAGGGCTTGGGCTTTGACTCTTGAATTGGAATCTTGTAATCACCTTTTGGCCCGCTGTGTGGCCTTGGTAGGTGACTTCTGTTTGGCTTGGGTGGTGGTGGCGGTTTTGAAAGCAGAATTAAATGACAGTGTTAGGAGGATTAGTCGGGCTCTCAGCTTCCTTTTTACTAATGGTTTAGAAAAAGGCCGCACAGTCCTGACAGAGCAGGTCTCTTGTGATGTGGACTGTTCGTGCCCTTCTGTAGCCAGCAGGGGACACTGACGATAAACATTCATTTTAAGATATTAAATATTCATTTACAAACACAGCACAGCAGGCACACCCTCCTGCCAGCAGTGTGAGATTTACTTTGTTATTTGATGGGATGTGAATGGAGTTTTCTCATGGTCCTGTATGTCCAGGGTGGCCAATGTTGGTCGTCTGAGCATTGAACTCCCCCAAGTGAGCAGGAGACTCGGTAATGGCTGAAATTTCTGGCTCTATAGATGTTCTTAGGATAGGCCTTTTCCCACCTCACACCCAGGTTTCTACTTTGGGATACTGTATCTTGGCTTGAAATAAGTGACAACATCATTTGCTTTGCTGGGTGATGGTCGTCCATAAGAAGAAAGAAAGAATGGAAATTGTGGGTGAGAGAGATTGTGAGTGCCTGAGGTTCTTGAATGCTTCTGGCTCAAAATCTATCTTCCTCCTAGGGCTGGGCACAGTGGCTCGTGCCTGTAATCCCAGCACTTGGGAGGCTGAGGTGGGTGGATTGCCTGAGCTCACAGTTTCGAGACCAGCACGAGCCAGGATGAGACATCATCTCTACAAATAGCCAGGCATTGTGGCAGGCACCTGTAGTCCCAGCTGCTTGGGAGGCTAAGGCAAGAGAATGGCTTGAGCCCAAGAGTTTGAGCTTGCTGTGAGCTATGATACCACAGCACTCTACCGAGGGCAACAAACTAAAACTTTGTCTCAAAAACAAAAACAAAAAACAACCCTTCTTTCTGGTTGTTCTGAGATGTATTGTCATCAAGCTTATTGGTGGAAGAGGTGAATTAGAGTTTTTGAAGCGAGAACTTGAAGATACTTCTCATCTCTTTCTGAACTGTCCAGAAGGCTGGACATTTGTTCCCTAAATGAGTTGTTAGGGATTCTTGGTTTATGTTTGCAGAAGGATGTTGGATTAAACATGATAGGCTGGGTTATGCCACGATGCTGTCCACCCTCTCAGCCTCCACAGTGTAACTCATTACTCATCCTAACTTTAGCTCTTGATCACTCCAAGTTCTCTCAGGCTCTGGAAAACTCTCCAGGGAAGCCCTCCTGCAATGACAGTGGACTCAGAGCTCCAGGCTATAGGATCTCAGGGCAGCTCCTCTATAGCCGACCGCAGGGTAGGAGGACATGGCTCTTAATGTGCCTTCCTGGAAGTGAATACCTACACTGTCCTTGTACTTGCCACATGTTGAACAGAACACTTGGCCTTACCTGACTGAAGGAAAACTGGGAAGCGTGGGCTTCTGACTGCAGAAGGAGGAGAAAACTGGAAATACGGGAGAGCATCCTTGATGTACATCATCGCTGCTTTTATTGAAAGTGTGAGAATGGGTCAGCAATGCTTCCTTCCTGGGGAATAGGGGCCTTAATCTGAGATCTCATGGGGGACCTTACATGACCTTAGATGTGCACTTGGCATATTATAGCCCACGGGCCAAATTCATGCCTGTTTTTGTATGGATTGTGAAGAAATGAAAAGAAGGGTAATTGGACTTGTGAAAAATTATATGAAATTCCATAAATTTTATTGGAGCGCAGACATACCTGTTTGTTTATGTACTATCAACAATCGCTTTGACCTTACAACAGAATTGGGTTCTTGTGACCGAGACCTGTGGCCTTTAAACCTAAAATATTTATTATCTGTTCCTTTACATGGAGTTTGCTGTGCCCGAGTTTAGGCAAGTAGAGTGATTTCTCAAGTTCAGCGAGTAGTATGTTTTTATTTGATTACTTTTGATAGTAATGGTGATGATGAAAAGGACATGAAAATAATGTTTACTATTAATACAATAACTTCCTATATGACAGGAATATTAAATATTATATATAAACTCGTAGCAATTTTTGGAAATAGATACCAATTATTTGGGTTTTACAAGAGAATAGACTAAAGCACAGAATCTTAAGTAATTTGCTCAAAGTCAATTAAGAGTTCATGTTCTTACCTGCTCCAAGTCCAAAGCCATCAGAAGACAGGTCTTTGCCTATGAAAAGAGAAAACTAATACTCAGGAAAAATTTGAGAATTACTCTAGGGTAATTTATGAAGACAGCATTTCATGATATGAATTATAATTGACCTTTAAACAAGGTGGAGTTTAGGAGTGGCAACTTCTTGTTTTTCTTACTTTTTTTTTTTTGAGACAGAGTCACTTTGTCACCCTCAGTAGAATGCAGTGACATCATAGTTCACAGCAACCTCAAACTCTTGACCTCAAACAGTCCTCTTGCCTCAGCCTCCCTAGTAGCTGGCACTACAGGAGCCCAGCACAACACCCAGCTATTTTTTTTTTTTAAGACAGAGTCTTAGTTTGTCACTCCCTGTAGAGTGGTATGGTGTCATAGCTCACAGCAAACTCAAACTCTTGGACTCAAATGATTCTCTTGCCTCAGCCTCCCAAGTAGCTGGGACTGCAGGCACCTGCCACAACAGCCAGGTATTTTTTAGAGATAGGGTCTCACTCTGGCTCAGGCTGGTCTCAAACCTGTGAACTCAGGCAGTCCACCTGCCTCGGCCTCCCAGAATCCTAGAATTACAGGTGGGAGGCACTTTGCCCAGCCAGCTGTTTTTTTAGAGATGGGATCTCACTCTTGCTCAGATTGGTTTCAAACTCTTGAGCTCTAGCAATCTACCCATCTCAGCCTCCCATAGTGCTAGGATTACAGGCGGGAGCCACCGAAACCTGCCAAGGGATGGCAACTTCTGAGCAGTTGAAAATCATGTATAAATTTTGACTGCCCAAACTTAACTACTCGGAACTAACTGTTAAGCAGAAGCCTTACTGCTAACATACTCAATTAATATGTATTTTGTATGTTATATGAATTATGTGCTGTATTCTTATAATAAAGTAAGCAAATGGAAAAAATATTATTTAGAAAATCATAAGGAAGAAAGGATGTATTTACTTTTTATTCAGTGGAAATGATTCATCTTAAAGGCCTTCATCTTTACTGTCATCTCCTTAAGTCGGCTGAGGAGGAAGAGGAAGAGGAGGGGTTGGTCTTGCTGTCTCCAGGGAGGCAGAAAGTGGAAGAAAATCCACATATAAGTGGACTCACCCAGTTCAAATCCATATTGCTCAAGGGTCAACTGTATAATTACCAAAAATATATGAGACTAGAGAGAGGTAGTAATGGGCAAAGGAAATCCAGAAGGGCTGAAGAGAGGAGGTGGGGTGTGGGTTGATCTACTTGGGAGGCTGAGGCAGGAGGATGGTGTGAGCCCAGGAGTTGGAGGTTGTGTTGAGTTTGATTGCCCAGTCTGGGAAACAGAGCAAGGGAAAAACCAACCCCAAATAACCCATTATCTGTTCACCATCTGGTTAAGCATGAGTGGAACATTAGCTATACCTATGACAATATTCAAAGGCTGGGAGGGCATGCCCCAGTGAATGCAAACCTAGGGAGCTGAGTGCTGAGTCCCAAGTCTGACCTGGAGACTGCCCCCTATAGGAGGTGGGCTGTATTTCTCACTCGGTACCTCTTTACTGTAGCTGGGGATAAATGGCTGCTTCATGGCAAGGAGCTCCCTCTCTTTAGCTGTGTGGTAGACCCCAAGGGAGAGATGCAGATGGTTCAGCTGGTTACTAGTTGTATGACTGTGGGTCAGTTACTTTACTTTCCCCCAAGCCTTTACCTGTCTCATCTACAAATGGGGCTAATGACACCTGCCTCAGAGGGCTGTTATAAGGATTGTCAGTATTAAATGAGATAATTCATGTTAATGCACTTAAGAAGGGGTTTGGCACATTACAGCCACTTAAAATGTTAGCTGCTATTAAAAATCTTTATTGATAGCCAGGTGTTGTAGCAGGTGCCTGTAGTCCTAGCTACTCGGGAGGCTGAGGCAAGAGGATTGCTTGAGCTCAAGAGTTTGAGGTTGCTGTGAGCTTTGATGCTACAGCACTCTACCCAGGGCAACAGAGTGAGACTCTGTCTCAAAAAAAAAAAGAAAGAAAGAAAGAAAAACTTTAGTGTTTTGTGTTTGGCATTGTACAAAAAAAAAAAAAAAGACATAGCCAAAGATCTCACTTTTTGCTAACTGAAAATTTATGCTCTAGATCAGTGGTTCTCAACCTTCCTAATGCCACACCCCTTTAATGCAGCTCCTATGGGGCCCACAGGTTGAGAACCGCTACTCTAAATGGATTCAGAGAACACTGATTATAATTTTTCCGAAAGTGTCCTTAGGAGACAAGACCACTGTCGTGAGTGTGACCCTTCCTTTCACATGAACAACCTCCCCTGTCTGTGTTTTGGTTTCATTGCTGGAACTCTTCCATCTCCCTGGCCCACATGGGTATGGTCACTTGACCACTTTACCAGAGGCCAGAACTTGTTCCACCATTCACAGGAGTGTAACCTTGGGCAGGGCACCAGCACCCTCATCTCTGAGAGGCCAGGATACAGCGGCAGATTCCATGTCTCACAGACCCCCACAAACCATAGGCTAAGGATATTTGGTGCACAAGACCCTTAGTATTCTTCCTAAGTTCCCCCTGGATTGATCTTCCTACTGTCTCTTTAATTCGTTTATTTGATCACTCAGCTAACATTTCCTGAGCACCTCCTGGGCTAGAAATGAAAAGATGAGTAAGAACTGGTCCTTGCTCCAGCACGGTGCCTTCTGTCTTGGGGGGAGCCAGGCCTGGACTTCTACATTTCGGTAGGGTCTTGTAGGAAAATTCCACTGAAGAGACTCAGATGCTTCTTCCACTGTAGTGCAGATTTATCTTTCAGTTCAGATCTTTTTTTGGACCCTTTCTCCTGAGACCAGGAGCCTCTTTGTTTCGTAATAGCTTCCCTGCAGCGACCTCAACTTTTTTTTCTTCTTCCCTACTGCGTGGTAGTAGTTTACATCCAGGGGCATTATGACAATGACATGCAAACTTCCTTTGTTTCCTCCTTGAGGCTTAAATTGACTAACCTCAGGATGCAAATCTGGGGAACTGACCATTGGGCTTTGGAAGGCGGTCTGCTTTTCAGTTTGTACTTTATTTTCCTCAGCCATCTTTTTGGTCTGAAATGTACCTGGTCATGCATTTATTTCGCATCTGTTAACTCTGGCGTGTTCCAATGATTTCTTTTAACCCTCTGATTTCATTAGCCGAGAGTTCCACTTTCTGTTTGTGCCTTCTTGGGTACACAGAAGCAAAATACATTGGTAGTCTTGTGAGTGATTGTGAGCCAATCACTCCCCTTCATCTGTTGAGCAGTCTTTGTAAACCTTACCTCGATGACAGCAATGATAGGACTTCTTCTTACAAAAATGTGTGCTTGGAGCAGTAAGTAGTCAGCCCCGGTAAATGCCAAGAATATTGTGTGCAGCTAGAGAATTGTTTCTTCCGGCTGGCTGCAGTCTTAACTTCTTTCTCTGGCTAAATTCTCCTAAGTATGTTTGTTTCTAGGCCTTCGTTAGGACCATTTCTGTGCTGCTCACTAGTGCTCAATATCATTAACGGTGGTCATCACCTGTCAAAAGTTGCCCTTAGCCAATGTTGCCAGGAACAGGACTGTCATCTCCAAATGTGCACTTCTTACTCTGTTTTTTCTCTTCCTGGGATGGGCTAAGTTCCACACATTCATGGCATGAAAAGAGATTTGTAATAATGGTTTCCCATCCAACCTTCTCTCCTAGTCATTTACGCTGGAAACTTCCGCAGCCCCTTCTATTCCTTATTTTCCCTCTGCATGTGGTCACTTCTGCCCTGATGGCTTCTCTGACATGTCCTCCTCCCTTTTACCATGACTCTTAAAAGGGTCTTAATTTAAACCCTTCAATTGTCTTGCCTGGCCTGGGACAACAGTCACTTGAATAATCTCCCCCACTTTCAACAGCTTCATTGTGATATAATCCACCCATTTAAAGTGTACTATTCAGTGGTTTTCAGTAAATTCACAGTTATGCAACCATCACCACAGTCAACCTTTCAACATTTCGTCACCTCCAAAAGAACCCCCACGCCCACTAGCTGGCATTCCCCACCCACGCCCACCCCGCATGCCAGCCCTAGGCCCCCACGTTCTGTTTCTATAGACTTCTCCATTCTGTACTTCCATATGAATGGAATCATACTATATAGACTTTATGTTTAGCTTTTCACTTAGAGTGATGTTCTCAAACTTCAGTTTGTAGCATGTATCCGTACATCATTGCTTTCTGTGGCTGAATAGTCTAATCTCTTCCTTTTTTTTTTTGGACAAAATCTTGCTGTATTGCCTGTGTAGAGTGCCATGGCATCATAGCTCACAGCAACCTCAAACTCTTGAGTTTAACCAATCTTCTTGCTTTAGCCTCCCAAGTAGCTGGTACTACAAGCACTGGCCATAATGCCCAGCTCGTTTTTCTATTTTTAGACAGGGTCTCCCTCTTGCTTAGGCTGGTCTCAGACTCCTAATGCCAGGCAATTCACCTGCCTTGGCCTCCCAGAGTGCTAGGATAATAGGTCATGAGCCACTGGGCCCAGCCCTGTAATCTACCGAGTTTCCCCAAAAATAAGACATATATTTCCCCAAAAATACATTTATTTTTTCTCAAGAAGACACACTAGGGCTTATTTTCAGGGGCTGTCTTATTTTTATTAAGTATAATACAACAATCTATATTTATTCAAATACAGTTAAGTCATCTTCTTCTGGAATCTGACGGGGGAGCCGACCTTGTTGGTGAGGCTGGCACTAGTGATGCGTGGATTCCTTTCCCCTAGCCGTTTGCCTGTGCACAATAGGATGCCTGTGACCCGGTTACCGCCCTTGCAAGTGCAAACAGCTGGAGAAAGGAGCTGTGGCAGTTAAAAGGTATTCCAGTGTTCCTTACCGCTCTGTGCAGAAATGCAGGGCATGGCTATGCAGATATGCTCATAGCCATGCCCATCACTAGGTCTTATTATAGGGGTAGGGCTTATATTTAACAAATGCATAGAAATCCTGCTAGGGCTTATTCTGGGGGTAGGTCTTATTTTCAGGGAAACACAGTAATGATGTAATCTCTTTACTCTCAGAGTATGCTTCTCACAGCCAAGTAAGTCAGATTACCATCCTTCCTTCAAGACTTGAATTTGGTCCCTGTTGCCTACAAATACAGTTGACACCAGGCACAGCCCCCGAGGCTGCCTTCCGTCTGGCTCCAACCTCATCACTCATTTCATCTTTCATCAACCTCCTGAGCCCTCCACTGGCATACCCTACACTTCCCAGAGCACCTTAGGTACCTTTATCTATCACTGTAGTTATTATTATTATCGTTATTATTTTTGCATTTGTTAGGTAAAGTCCCTCTTATAATTGTGTCCCACCTCCAAGAGATGTGTCGCACACTGTGACTCCCCATCCCCCTTTCTCCTTCCCTCTCCCCCCACCATGTACTAGCATCAATTGTCCTCATATCAGAATTGAGTATCTTGGATTCTTCCTTTTCCATTCTTGCCTATCACTATAGTTATTTAGCTACACCGAGTCTTTGGTTATGATTCTTATCTCTGCCCGTGGATATCCCAGTTATCCTTCAGAATTGAACTTTAATACCACTTCCTTGAAAAAAATCCATGTTTATCTCATCACCAAGTGGAATTAGTTCTTTTTCCATTCTCCGAACACTTTGCCCGGATTTCCATAACTTCAGTGTCTTGAATTCCTTGTCACTCTTTTACCACATATTAAATGTTCTCTCAAAGCAAGGAGTTATCGTGGTTTTTATTTTCTCATTGTATTTTCTATAAGCCTTTACACACAGTGGGTGCTCCAAATATTTGTTTGCTAGTTGATGGCACTTGTGTGTGTAGAGCTCTTTTTGCGTTTCTAAGTTTTTAACACATGTCTTCTCTTTTGGAAATCGGAAGTAAAGGATGGTTTGATGATAAAGTTACCAGTAGTTATAATTTGAATGGTGGTTGTTTTTACAATACAGAAGTATCCAGGGGCATTATATAAAAATTACAAAATATAAAGTCAAAAGAAAAGTAAATTGGTCTTAATATTTCCCACTTCAATATGTTGTTTATATTCTTCAAACTACTCTATGTATATTAACATGCATTTTATATACTGTTCTGATAATATGCTAAATCTCTCTATAACAGATAATGATTTTTTGTTTTATTTCATTTTATTTGTTTTTTTCTTTTTCTTTTCTTTTTTTTTTTTTTTTGAGACAGAGTCTCACTTTGTCACCTTCGGTAGAATGCCATAGCATCATAGCTCACAGCAACCTCACACTCCTGGGCTCAAGCAACCCTCTTGCCTCAGCCTCCCCAGACACCTGTCACAATGCCCAGCTATTTTTAGAGATGGCATCTCGCTCTTGCTTAGCCAGGTAACTTCTGAGCTTAAGCGATCCATCTGCCTTGCCTCCCTGAGTACAAGGACTATAGGTGGGAGTCACTGTACCCAGTCCTGAGTAGCCAGGTGCCTGCCACAACACCTGGCTAGTTTTTCTGTTTTTAGTAGAGGTGGGAGTCTTGCTCTCGTTCAGGCTAGTTTCTAGCTCCTGAGCTCAAGCAACCTGTCTGCCTTGGCCTCCCAGAGTGCTAGGATTATAGGTGTGAGCCACTGTGCCCAGCAATCCATTTCATTTTATTTGAGACAGGGCAGTGGCATCATCATGGCTTATTGCAGCCTCCAACTCTCAGGCTCAAGTAGTCCTCCTTCCTCAGCCTCCCCAGTAGCTAAGACTACAGGTGTACACTACCACACCCAGCTAATTTTTCTATGTTTTGTAGAGACAGGGTCACTCTGTTGCTCTGGCTAGTCTTGAAGTCCTGGCCTCAAAGGATCCCCCTGCCTTAGATTCCCAAAGTGTTGGGATTACATCCATACACCACTCACCTGGCCATGCTTTTCATAATTACTTTTAAGGATAGCATTGCAAGTATGCATCTCTTTTTTTGTTGCAGTTTTTGGCCAGGCTGGGCTTTAACCTACCACCTCCAGCATATCGGGTCAGTGCCCTACTCCTTTGAGCCACAGGCACCACCCACAAGTATGTATCTCTTATCTCTCTGATCTATTCACATTTGACATTGAGATTATTACTGCTTTTTCAATTTAAGAATAACATCGTGGCTAACGTTCTTCACATAAAGTCTTAGAAACCAGACTTCTGGGTCCAGAGTCCAAATTATCATGCGGAAAGGGTGTTTCAATCCACACACCAATGAGAGAGTTGTGAGAGTGCTTGCTTCCTCCCCTTGTCCTTGCCTGCCTTGGTATTTCCATTCGTTTTAGTCTTTGCCAATCTGATATTCCAAAAGTGGTATCTCAGAGTTGCATTAATTTGCATTTCTTTCATCATTGGTGATACATTTTTAATTTCTTCATTAACCATTTGTATTTCTTTCAGGCATCGAGTTGCCTTTCCCTTCACCCATCTCCCTTTAACCTGTTTGTCTTTTCATTGCACAGAACGCTTTAAAGTACTAAAAATATTAACCCTCAGTCACATATGTGCCAAGCGTTTGCCCAGAGTTTCTTTTGTCTTTTAACTTTAGGCTGATTTTGGCATATACGTGTACAAATTTGTCAGTCTGTTTGAATGTGATCACGTCCATCGTTCCTTTTCTTTATATTTGCCATTTGTGATTATTCACAGAAAGTTCCTCCTGAACTTTGAATATTTTCACTTAGGCTTTCTTTGAGTCCTGTGGTGTTTTTTTACATTTGATATACTGGCCCATTTTGATATAATATTGTATCTACTTGTTATAAATGTAAATGACTAAATCTTCAATCATGGAACTAGAGGGAACTTTGAAAGTCACGTCCACTGTCTGTATAGCACATTGCACAACAGGTGAACATTCCCCTTGTCTTGTTGAATGAATATGTGAATGAGCGGGTTGTGGTGTGAACAGGATGGCAGATGAGGACGGTGTAAGAGCAACACTTAGAGTGAAGCAGGATCATGCTGGGCAGCAGTCTGTCTAGAGTCACCAATTACAAGGTCCTGGGGGAAGATGGGAGAAGGAAAAGTTCTAGCATACCTTTGAGAAGGTCTGAGGGTTGGGACAGAGCCCATAGACACTCACAGACCATGCCTAAGACTAGGCAGGCATGACCCCTACTGGAGAGAGAATTCATTCTATGGGAGTTTATCAGGGAAGTCTTCCTGGTGGAGATGCCTTGTGAGCAGGACTTTGAAGCTGGGACCAAATAGGGTGGATTGTGGAATGGGGCCATTTTATGCAGAGGGAATGATGTCAGCAAGCACTTTGTTTAAAAAATCGAAATAGTGAAGTGGCTTTTTGATTTTGACCTGTTCCCTCATTCTCCACTTCTCTGACACTTTTTGCTCTTATTGCCATTTAGATATTGTCATTTTCACAGTGCTTGAGCTTGTGGGTGCAAAGACACCAGGGGGCAGGAAATGAATGACTCTCAGAGAGAACCCCAGGCAGAGTCTCTGCCGTCCTCCGCCTCCGCCAAGGTGGAGGTGAAGTATTTGTTTTCTGAGATTGATAAGGAGGGTAGTGAGCTCTCCACTACTGAAATGAAACAGTGAATTCGTGCAGATAGGCACAGAATCTTTGAGAAGCACAACTGTTCAAGAAGCCAAGTGGACCTGCAGGATCCCAACTGGCTTGTGCCCTGGGGGGCTGGGCGGGAGACAGGCAGCTGTCAAGGATGCTTGGGTGGACACCTTGACGCCAGCCAGCCCTTTCCATCCTTCCTCACTCTGCCCAAGTAGGAAAGCCCGCCTCCAGAAGCACCCAGTGCCACTGAAGAGCTAAGAAATAGAAACCTGTGAAGTGGAGAGTGACCGTGAGCAAACTCTGGGCACAGATGGTAAAGAAACTGCCATGGAAAGAATCATGGCAGTTGGCTGGAGTGCTTGAAAACCAAGTCACTGGGTAAAATCTTTGCAGTCCTAAGGCAGAAGAGCAAGAAATAGGCTTCTGCCTCCATCTTTTATCCCATTTCCTGTAAGATTTCACCATTTCCCCCCATTAATGCCACCCTTTATTTCAGGGGTCAACAAACATCAGTCCCCTGCCTGTGTTTTTATAAATATGGGGGTAGGGCCACAGACTTTCAGTACCTGTTGTCTGTGTCTGCTTTTCCCCCACAGCAGCAGAGTTCACCAGTCCTAATACAGACTCCGTGGTCTGCAAAGCTGACAGGAGGGACTGTCTGGGCCTTTATAGAGAATATTTGCCAACCCATCTTTGTTTTATCAGTAGGTGTCTAATTCTGAGTTGTTTTCCCATGAGAGTCACAGTCTGCACCAGCCCATGCAGTTTTCTTAATGGGTGCCCCTTTTGCTCATGGCACTTATTTGCATGATAATTTACTGGAACTATGGGTGTGGTCTGGGAATTTGGTGTCTGAGGACAGGCTTTGACCATCTGATCAGAATAGTGGACATCATCGTTAACCTCTAATGCTTACTGACTACTCAGCGTATGCCAATTTTATAGGGAAACTGAGGCTCAAGGAAGTGAAGAGTGCCCAAGGTCGTAAAGTGTCAGGATTTGAGTGTAACATGTAGGGTCAAAGCTCTTGCCCTGACCGTTCACTGCATTTTCTGCTGGGCCCCAACCATGTACGAATTTCTCCTCTGTGTGATTTCTGGGCCAATCCCTGGGCAGCCTTTGCTCTTTTGGCTCAAATACATTTCTTCTGGCGCATCCATTCCTTGACTAGTTCTCTTTTTGGTCCCTCCCCCTCTTCCTGTAGCCATCTTTCTGACCTTGCCCCCCAAGGCCCGTCCTTACTCCCTGGGAGGAAGATTTGGGGCACACAAGTCTTGGGTTCCTTTTCCATCAGCAGTTCCTGCCCTATCGCTGAACCTTGCCCGGAGCGGCAGCTGTCACCCAGGTGACCTGCCTTCAGAAGAGAGCAGTTGCCCAGAGAACCAGCTGGAATGGAGAGTGCAGCTCAGGGCTCAGGGGCCCCAAAGTGGCAAAAAAGGCAGCTTCCCAGCAGGCTGAGCTGGCATTTCTGACCTTTGTGGAGAGAGGGCGTCCTTAAAGGGACAGCAAACTCTTTTCTTTCCTGGTGGCGCCAAGCCAGTTCAGATGCCAGGGATCTAAAGAGGCCATTGTTCTGGCGATGCAAGAGGGGGCTCAGGCCACCCAGTTTCTTTTTCTTTTCTCATTACCAACTGTAGGTCTCCCTCTGATGTGCAGCGTGGCAAGTATGGAAGGAGGGTGAGCTGTCTTTCCGCACACCCTCTCCCTCGGAAGGCGGCCTTGTCCCCAAGGCTAAAGCACAGAATAACCTCACACACCGCTGGCTCCCCTCCCTCAGGGCTGCTGCTCTAATGGGAGAAAGAATGGTCTCTGCAGACTCCAGTGAGGTGCCCAGACACCTATTTATTTGCCCCCATCACTGAGGTGAGATGCTGAGACTCTTACCCACCTTTTGGCAAGCTGCTGTGCCCACACCACCTCCCCTAGCACCAACTGTAATGCTTGTTAAAACCACAGTTTCTGGGTTCTGATTCCAGAACTTCTGGGCCCCAGGAATCTGCACGTCAATAACCACACTAGTGTTTGAGAACCACTGACCTCAGGATTCCCAAACGTGGCCACTCACTGGAATCATGTGGGGACCTAGTGAATCAGGGAGTCTGTGTGGGGTCCATGGATTTGAGCAAGGCGCCGTCTCTTCAGTAAAGGGCAAGTACCCTGGAGTGGGCCCCCTGGGTTTGAATCCAGGCCCTACCAGCTACTATCTGTATGATCTTGGGTAAGTTTCTCAACCATTCTGTGCCTCTGTTTTCTAACCTCTAAAAAAGGGTTAGGATAGGTCGTACCTACTGTATCGCTTTGTTGGGAGGATTAAAGGATTGATATTTACGTGTATAATGTTCTTACAATAGAACTGGCACATTGAGTATTGTGTAAGTTTACGCGAAATCTCTCTCTCTTTTGGTAAACTGACCATCCAGCATCCAGGTCGAAGTTCATAATATGAAACATCTTTCAGCACCAAGATCCCCGTGGCTAAGCAGCCTTTAGTTGGGGGAGCCTCGCATGCCTTAATGAATGAGCAGCAGTTCTTTGTGCCCAGCCCCAGTTCAGTCTGTATGGCTGTCCTCCCTGACTCTTGGTTTATAGAGAGAAGGGAACAGTCCCTCTTTGATTTTTCACCTCCAGCGATGTGGACAGCGTTAGAGAGGCTGTCACAGGAGGGCCCAGAAACCACATCTGTAAATCTCACTGACCTCTTTGGAGGGAACTGAAGGAAGAGAAAACAAGCTGGAGGCCAGGAATAGCTAGACATAAATACAAGGTATTATAATTACTACCCACACCCAGCTCCATCCCCTGAGTTAAATTTAACCCTCTGCACAGCCTTAATGACTTCAGGGAAGGAGGAAGGACAGGCCTGTCTGTGGGGGCTCGGCATGTGTGTAACCAAGGGCACGTGGGAAGCCCTGCCCTCAGCACTGCTGAGCCCGGGTGCGCGCTGTGGTGCAGCACGCGGCCAAGTTTTTATTATAACTTCTTGGTTTTGCTCAACCATTACTTTGCTGAAAATGATCCTGTTGGACTACATTTCCCATGTCTGGTATCCAACTGATGGTTTCTTTTCCTCATGTGCTTTCTAATTTCTCTCTGCAATCGTTACCCAGGCGTTACGTCTGTCCAACTGCTGTGGGCACAGCATTGAGGCAGGACGAAGCTGGGAGAGGGAGAGCCAGGCTGGGAGGATTGATCCGTTTGGTTCCTGCCTGCTCTCCTTTTCCCAGGGAGTTCTAGAAAATAATTAAGGCTGGAAAAAGCCTGTGAGTTAAGTGGAGAATTCTCATGGCACCTATGCAGGCAGCGGCATTTTAGGGATCCTGTTATCAGGGTCGCTGGTGGGTCAAAGGTTAGATTATGTAGAAGAAAACAAGCTAGTCCTCCGGGGCGCGCCTCATGGAAATTTTCCATCTTGATTACAAATGTCGGCGTGCAGAGACCGGGCAGTAGGCAGAGCTCTCCTAGCGTCCACTCCCTCCTACTGGAGCATATTTTCCAAGAAGTCCAGGAAGCTACACAGGGGCATCCCTGTTCTTGGTGGGGATTTGGGCACCTTTGGTCCATTCTGAACCCAGAAGGATGGACAGGAGCAGGACCTCAGTGTGTCAAGAGACACATTTTGTCCTGCCTTGGGAGAGGAATTTGTTTACCAGCTCCCCCATTGATTAAGAATGTTGGTTCACTCTTTTGGAGGCCAATAGAAAAGACTTTTCTTTTTTTGTTTTAATACTTTTTTTTTTTTTGATGCCACCACACTCTGCACCCAGGGCAGAGTGTGGTGGCATCATAGCTCACAGCAACCTTAAACTCTTGAGCTTGCGCAATCCTTTTGCTTCAGTCTCCCAAGTAGCTGAGATTACAGCCTTAATACCCAACTAGTACTCTCCCAACTAGTTTTTCTATTTTTAGTAGAGATGGAGCCTCACTCTTGCTTAGGCTGGTCTCAAACTTGTGAGCTTTAGCAATCCTCCTGTCTCAGCCTCCCAGAGTGCTAGGATGACAGGTGTGAGCTGCCACACCTGACCTGCAGTTTTCTGTTTCTATGACCTTCTCTTTGAGTGGACGTTGAGGTGAGTAAGATCAACAGGCCTGGCCCCCAACCATAGAGGGAGACCCCTAACTCTCACAGAGAAAAGGGATCCATGGGACAGAAGCAGGGGAAGATCTCTGGTGGTTTTCAACGTGGGAATCAGAAGGCCCTGGGGTTCCTGCTATTATGGAGCATCACCGGTTGTCACCTGCTCCTGGGTGCTGTGCAGTCACGGGTGAGGGCTCTGAGCTGGGAGATTTTTGTAGAGATTATCTGGACCCAGATGAGGATGTGAAACCAGCCCTTTAACCAGCAGCCTAGCCTCTTACAGTGTTTGGCTGCCCAGTCTTAAGAATAGTCCCTATTATTTCAAAGCTACTTAAGCCATCTAACAGCCTCCTTCTGGAAAAACAAAAAAGTCAGACTCTTTGCTCCTTTGTTTCTTCTTTTTTCCTCTTCTCTAATAGCTGATACTTAGGGCATCTCTCCTTTAGTCTAAACTTCCCTAGTTACTGTACAGTTTTGTGGAAGGCAGGGTTTCCAGACCCACACTGTCCTCATCTTCTCTGAATAATACACCTTACAGAGTGTGGGACTGCTCCCACTGGCATTATTTGGGTGGGATTACTACATTCCTTCAGTTGTTTAAGTGATATAATAACCAAATGTATTAGTTATTCTTGCAGCCAAGTTTTGGTCCATGCCAAGCTTTGTGGTCTTTGCCCACTGGAAACTAGATTCTGAGTGTTCCTTCCAGATTTGTAGAAGGAAGACCCTGCCTTGCCTGGGATCTAGGCTTATTCTGCCGGACCCTTTAGATCAGGCAGGCTCTGACATATGGGGTGAGTGGACTGCTGAATGATCAGTAGCGTGTGGATTGTAGGAAGGGAATTTGGTTAGACTCTCCTTGTGAGAAGAGATCAGAAATGGGGGTGGGAGAGATGGTGCTGCCAGGATGTCACAGCATGTACCTGCGGGGGAGTCAGTGTCCCCAGCTTGGCATGTGGCTACTTTTCTTCTTAGTGAGATCTCTCTGTACCTACTTGCCCACTTTCTGTCCCCATTAGGTTTTGACTGGAAGAGTTTTGTGGTGTGTTAAAAAAAGAGTGTGCTCCAGCCTCCCGGCTGCCCAGCACAGCCCCTGCACCACGATGGTGTAGCTGTTGTTTGAAGAGCTAGGGAGATGCAGAGAGGGAGAAGAAAGGCATTTAGTTGGAGGCAACGGTGGGGTTAGAGGAGAGGGCAAGGCTCGGCCGTGCACGGCCAGTCAGTGCAGGTGGCAGTGTTGTTGCCTCCCCTGCCTCAGGCTGTCTTTCTGCAGCCACAAAGTCCATCTCCTCTGCATCATCTTAGCATTTGCAGAGGTGTAAGGTGAGGAGCCCTCATGGACTTTCAGAGCAGGAAGTGGCTTAGGAGGTCATCTAAGTCATCTCGGACCAACCACTTCTTATAACAGATGGGGAAACTGAGACCCAGAGAAAGGGTGAGATACGTTCACAGCCACACACCCGTGTCATGTCTAGGTGTTCATACCCCGTGAAGGCAATTGCTGTCTTATAACATGGGCGCCAATGATTGTGCATATCAGGATTAGCCTGAATCATCCTAAGAACCAACAATGTATTTCATCTCTTAGTGGGGGAGGCCTCTCTGGGGATGAGAGTGTGAGCAGCCAGGTGCTGCCCTGGGGGAGGGTGACTGAGCAGACTAAATGCCACAGCTGGACACATGGGAACATGGACACCAAGAAAAGCTATCCATGGGTAAGAATTGTCTGCATCACCAGTGAACCCAGATAGCATCTGGCGGCCTCTCCCGGCAGCTGGGGCACATGGTCAGAAAGCGCAGCACTAGACAGCCGGGTCTGGAGTCCACACCTCTGTGCCACCCCATGGAAGGAGAGATCATAGAGGATCACTCGGTAACTGCGTAGGAGTCCCCCAGCTGCCCTCTGGAGAGTTAAAGGGGAGCCATCTCTGGATGCTGGAACATGAGACCTGGCGCTTTGCCTTCTGCCTGGGTCTCTGACCCCACAGACCAACCTCCTGAGTCACGTGTGCGTGTGGAGTGGGGCCCAGGAAGTGATAGCATCCTGAGCACACAGGAGGGTCCCGCATGTGGCACTGGGTTATTGCTTTACTGAGATTCCTTTCTCATCAGGACTCCCCCCCCCCACACACACACATATACACACCTGCACACACACACTGTCTCCTTCCCTCCCTTACTAGCTGTCAGTGCTGGGTTAGAGACCCACCAGTACAGCATTCATGACGTGCTGGCTGCTTCTCTCTAGTTTAAGGGACAAGTGGGCCTGGAGTGGAGGAAGATAGAGGGGATGTCCATGTGGCAGGAGGAACTCAAGGTCTGATCTGAAGTATAGCATGTCAGCATCTTAACTAGGGCACCCAGCAAGCAGGCTTCCCTCTATAAGACTTTAATCCAGGATTAAGAAGAGGTCAAAGAGGTGATTTGGAGAAGGGCTTAGTCTCCTAATATCCTGGAGTGGGCAGAGGGCAGAGGTCATCTACCTGTCCCTGGGATTCAGGACTCTGTAGCTTTCCACACTGAACTCCCTGAGCCTCAGATTGGGCCTTTCTTTTACACTTTAACAACATGTCCTGTCTCCTCAATTCCCAAACATTCCTTCGTGGTAATCAGTGTATGTCCTAGGTTGGGAAGCAACCTTGGGAAAGACTCAGGGACAGATTTGCCTGCAGGAGGATTATTGGGAAGTGTTTGGGGAACAAAGCTGGAAGCAAGTGAGAGAAACAGGAGCAGAGGGAAAAGTCAGGTCTTCAGTGTTCCTGAAAGAGACTTGGGCCAGTCCCCTGGAAGGCTCTGGAGCTGGGTTGGCCCTGCAGAGTTTTTCCAAATTGAGGCAAAGGGTGGGTTTTTGTGTTCTCTGTTGGAGTGGTCATTGGATGGGGTCTGTCCTCAGGGATGGGGCATATTCTTCAGTGAGGCTGCCATCTTTGATCAAGGGCTATTCCCACAGTGGGACTCGGTTGTGGCTCATCAACAGCTATTATTACTCCAGGCAACGGAGAAATGTGGGCCTCATATGGAGCAGGGTGCCAAGGTGTGACCACTGCACCCCAACACTGCAGTGGACTGTGACTATAGGCTGCTGTCCTGTGCCTTACTGTTTTCACAGTCACCCTTTTCCAGAACAGGTGTCATCTCCCTTGGAAGGAACTTCTACCGAGGGCGACTCGCATGTGAAAGGTTGGAGGGTAGGTAGGGGCCAGCCAAGTCCAGAACTTGGTGACTCTTTGGCCATAGGAAAGAACATTGAACTGCGTTGTTTATGTGATTGTTTAATTCCCTTCCATGGTAACCTGGGACTGCCAGCAAGTTAAACTACTCTCATTTTCATAATTAAAAAAGATGAGATCCATACTCATTTTAAAAGTCTCCAGCCCTATTTGAGGCCACCCTCCTGGCAGTTTCATGGTTCATGGTCTTTCTGCTTGGGCAGTTATAATTGCCTATAAAAAGGACAACTTGTCTTAGGACCATTCTGGGAGTTGAGACTCTGAGTCCCGCCCCAGAGTTGCCAATCCCACCCATCGTCCTTCTCACTCTTTTTTTTTTTTAATTTCCTTTGTGACCTTCATTTCTCTGTCCCTCTTGCCAGCTCCTCAGGCACACATCTACTGTGCTACCTCCAGCTTCCCATAGAATTATGATCATAGATTATCGTATTTATCTTCCTTTTCCCCAACCCTATTTTTTCCTCCTCAGAAATAGACTCCAGTTCCCTCCGAGGCAGCACATCCACTGGGGATTCACTGTGGCCACTGGACTTTCACTCTAATTCTGATCTAGCAAAAGGAGTGATGTTTATTGGGGTTTTTTTTTGTTGTTGTTGTTGTTGTTTGTTTGTTTATTTTTTGCAGTTTTTGGCCAGGGCTGGGTTTGAACCCACTACCTCCGGCATATGGGGCTGGTGCCCTACTCCTTTGAGCCATAGGCGCTGCCCATGTTTATTGTTTTTAATATTCCAGAATATCAGCAAAGTTATCTCCATGAGGTTGTCTTTTCTCCAAAGTAAGCAATTTTCAAAGTCTGAATAACATAAGTGTAACTGGGTTGATCAGGCTAGGTGGGGTTGCTTTCTCCTATGATCCCAGCACTTTGGGAGGCCGAGGATCACTTTGGGAGGATCACTTGAGGCTAGGAATTGGAGGCTACCTATGATTGCCTGGGATCATAGATAGCCTGGGTGCCAGAGCAAGACCTTGTCTCAAGAAAAACGAAAATCCAAAAACAAACCAAAGATCAAGGGAGAGATAACACAGAAAGATTTGACTATGTAAAGTTTACATCTCTAGTCCCTGATTAGTGTCATTGGTGTATTAAATAGACTTGCAGATGTGCTCATAATCTCTTTGCCTCAATTTTCTCTTCTGTAAAATTGGAATAAAAAGATTAAATGAGATATAACCCAGTGCACCCTTCATGAGGTACCTAGAACAATGCCTGCCATGTAAATTCTTAATGAGCGTTAGCTCTTATTATATGGAAAATTTATTAAGAGATGAAAAGTGTCTTGGATTGAAAAAAATTTTTAATTTAAAGCACACACAAACTAGTATACTAGGTTTAACGTATTACTAGGTAATTAGGTTAAAATAATATAGGCCAACAATTCCTAAACTTTGCCCACATTGTAATCACTTGGGGGGGGGGGTTTAAAAAAGTACTGCTGCCTGGCTTCCACCCCCAGATACCCTGAATGAGTTGACACAGAGCACAGCTTGGGCACTGGGATACGTCCAGATAATTCTAAAGTACAGTCAAGTTTGGAGACCGCTGCTATAGAGCGTTTGGCAGATTTTTAGTTAGTTAATCCTGGCTGAAAGTCTAGAAGTGATGTAGAGAACATTTGGAAAAGAAAAAGGTGATACTCAGAAGCCAATTATTATGTTTGGATGGGGTTTAAAGAAAATTGGGGAAAAGAATTGGCATTATGGTGAAGTTGAGATTTAACTAATCTGTAGAAGAAACCCTTATCCTGGCAAAGCTCTGCTTCCCCAAAAAGGGCTCTGTTCCCAGTGGCCAAGAGGAAGATCTTTTTATCTTGCTGGGCTGCTTCTGGTCCCAGGGATGGCTTTCGTGTCTGTGGATCCAGGTATACGTGATAAAGTTCGACTTGAAGTGCAGGCACATGATTTAATGTCAGTGTTGGTTGCCATAGAGAGAGCATTGTGTTGGAGCTGTCTGAATCTTCAGCTTCCCCTCTTCATCCTTCTGGCCATTTCTTGCTTTGGGTTTTAGTTACTTCGACATCACTGCTGCTCATGTGAGAGATGCAGTATTAATGAGAGGTCTCAGATTACGGCTGGGTCAGAGGCAATCAATATGCCCATTTGGACACCCTCTACCCAGCTTCTACGGATTAGAGTCTAAGTCAAGGAATTGAGAGAGAGCAGGGGAGAACATCAGTTCATTTGCATCGGTGGCTCATATCATGGACTATACATGCATCCTAAGCATTAATTCTATAATCGAAAGAGTCATTTAACAGGGTGTGCAGAATTCCTGATGGTTGTGCTCTACCAATGCTTACACACTTAAAGGACTGACTTCGAAGATATTTAATGACCCTTCTCATTTTTAAAAATCTTTGGACATATAGGGACCTCACTGGCTAACCATTTAACCTTCAAACTTCTCCAAAGACTGTGTGTGTATTTCCTACCTCTGCTTCTTTCCCCTCTTTCTTTGTTGGCCACCTGTTGGTGGAGGCAGCCTTGTAGGATGACTGAGAATGGACTCTGGAGTCCATATGCTTGAAGCCAGATCCTGGCTTCTCTATTTACCATGTGTGTGATCTTGGAAATTATTTAATCTCTGAGACATTTCAGTTACCTCTTCTATAAAGTAGAGTTGATGGACAAAGGGAGGGAATATATAGTAAATATATACAAACTCTGCCTGGCTCATAGGCTCCTCTAAATACTTTAAGCCTTTTTATTTTAAATTTTCTTTTTGAGATAGAGCCTTATCCTCTTCCTCTGAGGTTGAGTGCCGTGCCTTCCATAGTTCATGGCAACCTCAAACTTTTGGGCTCTAGCAATCCTCTTGCCTCAGCCTCCCAAGTAGCTGGGACTACAGGCGGCCGCCACCATACCTGGCTCGTATTTCCATTTTTAGTAGATACAGAGTCTCACTCTTGCTCAGGCTGGTCCTAAACTCCTGAGCTCAGGAAATCCACCTGCCTCAACCTCCCAGAATGTGAGGATTACAAGCGTGTTAACAATTTTATTATTAGCAAATAACGTGAAGGCAATAGTGATGTCTCACTCATTAGAGTATCTTTCTGTTCCTTATGGTCGTGTATCAGTGAGAACCCAGCCAGGAGACAGAAACTGTATCAACAGTTTGAACAGGGAAAATTTATTATTAAGAATCATCAAGCTGGGTGCGGTCCCTCATGCCTGTAACCCCATCACTCTGGGAGGCCAAAGTGGGTGGATTGCCTGAGCTCATGAGTCTGAGTCTAGCCTGAGCTAGAAGGAGACCCCATCTCTAAAAAGTAGCCCAACATTGTAGCGGGTACCTGTAGGCCCAGTTACTTGAGAGGTTGAGGCAGGAGGATCAGGTTTAGAAGCAGAGGTAGGAAATATAAACACAGTCTTTGGAGAAGTCTGAAGAGAAAAAAGCTAAATGGTCAGCCAAAGAGGTCCACATATGTCCAGGAGTTTGTGGTTGCTGTGAGCTAAAGATGCCATGGCACTCTCTACTGGGTGTGACCAAGTAAGATTCTGCCTCCCCAGAAGAATCATTAATAAGTAAAAGTGTGGAAAGGAATCTGAATAACGCAGTTATAGCAATTATAGGGAGCAGCTACTACCTCTAGGATTGAGGCAGAACATTCTGTATAATAAGACCTTCCCCCCACCCCCATCCCACCTCCAGACTAAGATTCAGAGCTCATTAGAGAGGGTGTGGCCATGGCCCAATGTATGGTGTAGAAGGTTCCTGAGGTGCTGGGGACTAGGGCACAGAAGCTGGAAACCATCCCTTGGGGCATCAGAGTTGCTGGGAGTTGGGAGGTTGGTAAGCTCTGTTTATGAGCACCAGGACTAGAAAAGGAAGCCCATTTTGTTTACAGTGTCCCTCTAGTGCCCTCTACTGACAAGACCCAACATGGTACCAGCTGGCAAAGGAGAAATGTTTACAGGGTACAGCTTCAGCATCACGAGGCAGGGCAAAGAAGGGTGTGGATTTGGAGCTGAGAGCAGCAACTTGATAATTGGTTTAAGTAGCATCAGTGGAACTTATCTTGCAATGTTTTGAGGGTTAAATGCAATACTATAACAGGCTGTGATTAAATGCAATAGCTTTTCAAGTACCTTTTACCTAGTAAGTCTTTATGTGTGAAAGTAGCATAGTGTGGTGAACACGTGGATCTCAGAAATAACTGAGTAATCTTGGGTGAGAATAGGCCCTTAATACTCAGTTTCCTCATTAGTTTTATAAAAGAATAAAATGTGTAAAAGCACCTATCCTAGTGATTGTATCTCAGTGAATTACAGATTTCTGTTCCTTCTTCTTTAACATATCCTATAGGCTTGAGGAATCTCTTGAATGTTTATACTTTAAAAAGCACCCCTGGCAGCTTAGCACCTGTGGCTTAAGCAGCTAAGGCACCAGCCACATACACCTGAGCTGGCGGTTTCAAATCCAGCTCCAGCCTGTCAAACAACAATGATGGCTGCAACCAAAAAATAGCCAGGCATTGTGGCAGGTGTCTGTAATCCCAGCTACTAGGGAGGCGGAGGCAGGAGAATTGCTTGAGCCCAGGAGTTGGGGGTTGCTGTGAGCTGTGATGCCATGGCACTCTACCCAGGGTGACAGCTTAAGTCTCTGTCTTAAAAAAAAAAAAAAAAAAGGCACCCATGGTTTGGATGATAGTATATTTTTTGCCTACCATTTCCCTTAATTCAACAAATTCAGATACAACTTAACAGTTTGGACTGCCCACTCTGTCAAAGTCTTATTTTCATTGGGGAAGCAAGCAGAATTCAGAGATATAAGAAGAATAATTTTATCATCAATATCTCCCATTCTTGTCAACAAGAAGTATTGAGTACTTGAAGTGAATAAGATACTATGTGCACACTGATTTTCTTTTTATAAAATGTGATTGGACAGGGTTGGGTTGAGTGGTTTGGTTCAATTGGATTTGCAGGCATACCTTCTCTTTCTTAACCCGGATTCCTCCAGGGCACTCTGTGGAAAACGCTTTTGATACAGCACAGGATACTCAGAAACCTGTTTTCCTTTTAAAAATAGAAGCTAATGTCAGTTTTCCGTATCTCTAAGGGAAAGGTCCTATTCGGAAAAAGATACCTGTTTTTTTGTTTGTTTGTTTTTTGTTTTTTTTTTTTTTGCAGTTTTTAGCCAGGGCTGGGTTTGAACTTGCCACCTCCGGCACATGGGGCTGGTGCCCTACTCCTTTAAGCCTCAGGCACCGCCACTAAAAGATACCTGTTTTTACCTCAATTTGCTAAATTCATTTACAGAGAAGGAGTTTAGGGAATTTAGGCTCCAGATAGCTGTTAAAGTGTGGAGATTGTGTACAGGGGGCATAGCTAACCCCTCAGCTTTATGGTTACAGCACATACTCTTGGTCTCTGCTGAATCCCTCTGGGTTTGTAATGTACTATTAGAGGAAGACAAGGATACAAAGTATGGGTGCCTCAGTGCAAATTTATAAACATTTAGGGGAAAAAAGGCCTGTGCCTTCCTAATAGCAGGTCAGCAGTATTGTCTTTATAAATACAATGTAGTGGGACTCAAGCAAGGTGGCTGGGTTTCAGATAACATGCTCTACTGGTTAATAACAGATGTAATATGGGAATGTTACTATTAAACTCCCTACCACTTAGTTTCATCAACTGGAAGTTGAAGTTAATACTTAGTACCCGGTTCTTTACATCATTGATAGAATTGAAGGAAATAAGTCTAATCAAGGGCTTAGTGAATTGCATTCACAAGGAAAAGGCTTAGGGAGGTTAAGTTTTCAAAGGTCACCAAATTATCAACCAGAATGCTAAGTCACATTTATCTGGTCTGTGGCCTACCCTTTTAACTCATTGTTAGCAATATGCACCACGAAAATAGGGCTGTTTAGGGAGCACCTGTGGCTCAAGGAGTAGGGCATTGGCCCCGTATACTGGACGTGGCAGGTTCAAATCTGGCCCTGGCCAAAAACTGCAATATAAAAAGTAAAAAAAGAAAGAAAGAAAATAGGGCTGTTTTGGAAGAAAGGAGAATCCATGCATTGTATAGTAAAGGAAGGAAAATCTCTGAAAAATTAGCGTGATTTGTTCAAAGTCACATAGTGGGGACGCCAGGACCAGGACACTGGCTGTTTGATTCCACCAACTCCTTTGCCTACTGTCTGAATGGAGAGCAGGGCATTTGGTACAAAGATACTTACTGAATACCTGCATACTCAGTATTTGTGCATGTTGGAGGGACACGAAAGAAAGAGCCTATGGTTTTCACAGGGAGATATAACCAGCAGAAAACAATATAAACTGCAACTAGTCTCTATAAAGTGTGTATTGTAGTTTCTGAGGACAGCAATGGCAGGGGGGCGCTTTTCTCAAGTCTTTCATATGCTTTTATTTTATTTCATCATCTTTTCGATAGTATAATGGGGGAAAGACTTAATATTGGCTTTTTCGGAGAAATAGAGTCTGAGATGGTGGGGGGGTGACTAGCAAGCAGCAAGGCCTTGGGTTTGGGTCCAGATCTGGCTCCGGGCCAGGATCTTTCTGCAGATTAACAGAGAAGAGGCAGGACTTGAGCTGAACAAGGAGGAATGGGTAGAATTGGGGCACTGCCAGGGTACCTTTCTTTAGAGCTGGGAATCCTCTGTGTAACTGAGGTAGAGCCAGACAGCTCAGGCCTATCAACTTCTCAGATACAATGAGGCTGCTGTTCTTCCCATCAACAGGCCGCAGACAGAAACAGTCTTGGAAAGACCTCTCATGATGAGCCTGCAGGGCTGGCACTCCCAGAATGAGACTTTTTGCCAACAGATGCCCAAGAAGTATTAGCTCTCAGCATGAGTTTGAGCAGGCACATGTGACGTCAGCGGGTTATAATTATTATTCAGCCACAGCATATTTTCCTGGGCAACTGGGGCAGGCAGATAAAACTATTCTGTGCTTTAGGAAGATCCAAAGAGTGAAAATGCATAAGCCAATCTTCTGTTGCTCTGCGTGGTTCTGGGTTAGCAACATGGGCGTTGATGAGGGGATTTGTTGGAAAGGCAGACTGGGTACTCCCCTAGACCTGCACCATCAGAATCTGTAGATTAACAAGATTTCTCCAGTGATTAAAGTTTGATAAGTGCTGAGCTAGCCATTGTCATTCTTGTTGGTGATGGTGCTGGTTCTGTGCCCGTCCCCTGAAAAGATGACAGTGGTTCTTCAAACTCAAAATCTCTGGGGTACAGGCAATGAGCTATCATGGGTTTAGACACAGGTGATCTGGATTTCCAGCTCTGCCTCCTTCTTGCCATAGGACCTGCTAGCACTTTTCTAGGACTCAACATTCTTACCTGCTAAATGGGTCAATAAGGCCTATTCAGGGGATTGTATTAAGAATCACATGATTTAATGTGAGCAGAAGTGCTTTGTACACCATGAATGACTTGGAAAGTATTAATATCTTGACTGAGTAGAACACCTCTCACCTGATGGAACATTCCTCTGGGGGCTGAATACCAACAGTGCACTTTAGTGAATGGACAGAGAGAAAACACTTTTAAGAGATACAACCTTGGGCAGCTCCTGTGGCTCAGTGAGTAGGGCACCAGCCCCGTATACTAAGGGTGGCAGGTTCAAACCAGGCTCTGGCCAAACTGCAACAAAAAAATAGCTGGGTGTTGTGGCAGGCGACTGTAGTCCCAGCTACTTGGGAGGCTGAAGCAAGAGAATGGCCTAAGCCCAAGAGCTGGAGATTGCTGTGAGCTGTGACACCACGGCACTCCACTGAGGGCGACAAAGTGAGACTCTGTCTCTTAAAAAAAAAGAAAAGAGGTGCTGCCTAGAATTTGAAAACTCAGATGACCTCACTTTGTTGTGAACATAAGTGGTCCGGAGGGTTATTCTTCTCATCTGTAAGAGTCTGCTCTGCTCAAACAAGCTCCAGGGTCCCTTGTCTCGGGTGTGAGAAGGCCACCCTGAAGAGGTCCCCAGCCATCTTCTCTTGAGCTGATGCTCCAGTGCTGTTTTCCACTCTTCCCTTATTCCCAGGGCTCAGGCAATGGGAGCAGCTGTCATCCTTTGAAGAATGTGAGGCTCTATTTAGAGCCAGGCGCCTGTGTGTTTATTTAGTGTCACCTCCTTGATACAGGTCGACCTAATGGGCAACACCTGGGAAATAATCCGTGGCAGCAAAGGGAGCAGAGTCCCCCGGAGCATCATCTTGTGTTGTGTCAGATTTGGTGGCAGAGAGGAAGTAACGCCCCGCCCCGCAGCCCCAGCGGCTCTGTCCTCCAGGCTGGCATGAATAATTGAGAGCTGGCAAGCTGACTGCACCAAAGAGTTGCATTATGTAAACCGGCGGGCGGCGGTGTGTGCGCGTGTGCGTGTGTGTCTGCGCGCAAGAGGGGTGCGTGTCTGAGTGTGTCTGCGCGCCTGTGCGCGTGCGTGGCAGCTCAGAACAGCTGTCTGTGAGGGAGTCAGAGAGAGAAAGGGAGCAGGGGCGAGGGAGCGAGGGCTTCTGTAAGGCGGCACAACCACACCAAATAACAGCCGCATAGGGAGGTGGGGGAGAGAAAATAAAGGGGAGTCATGCTTAAAATTCCAGAGCGGTGCTAAACAGCAGAGCAAGGAAGCGCCCCCCCCTCCCTCAGCTTAGAGCCCTGCCCCCAGCCCCTTCCCTGTTAGATCAGGGCTTTGCGATGGTCATGGAGGTGAGTGCCCTCCAGCCTCCGCAGGGCCCCTGCTCCCCGCCCCCGCCCCACTCTGCCCAATGCATGAATGAATGAGTTCCTCTCTGCACCGCACTCTGCTGGCTCCTAATGGCTTCCAGGTTAGTGTTCACTCGTGCTGACGCTTGTGTGTGCGTGTATCAGTCTATCTTTGTTTCCTCGTGGGATGTTTTGGAAGGGGGTATAAGCTCTGTCCTGGGGGCTGTAGCGAGGACCTGCCTGTCTGGTTGTGCACTTTTCCCAGCTGGTGCAGGCTGCTCAGAGCTGCCAACAACACAGACCTTTCAAGGCAGAATCAATCCGGAGTCCATGTTGTTTGCTTCTGTTCTCTGTTCAGGGGATCCGAGAGCAGCCAGCATGACATCATGCTGCAGAGATGCCACCTTCTTTATCCTCACTCACCCTTTTCTCTTCTCCACCTTTACATGTGTACCGCTTGACCTGAGCTCTGGATCCCGGAGGGGTTGCCCTGGGGTGGGTTAGAGGGAGGGGCTGGTTGGGGATGATGGGGTCTCTTGACCAGCGAGACCTACTCTGAGGCCTTCTGAGGTGGAGAAAGGAAGCAGAGGATTGAATTAGCAGTGCGTGCGTCATGGAGAGCTGACCGAGAGCTCCTGGGGGAGGTGTGGACAGGCCATGTGCTCCTGTTCCCCACCCACCTGCTTCGCTTCTCTCTCTGGTGCCCCTGTGGGTAGGAACTGAGGAGAGCAGTGGTCAGGAAGATACTGGCAGACCCTCTTCTCCCACAGGGGCAGGGTCGTGGGACAAATGGATCTGGCCAGCAGGAGAGGATGAGAAGAGAAGATGATAGCTCCCATCTTAGGGAAATAAAGGCATTTGCTTATTCTTTGGCTTAGCAAGCATTAGGCTCAGAGATTTGCCATGTGGTTTTAAGAAAATAG
Source organism: Otolemur garnettii (assembly GCF_000181295.1). NCBI lineage: Eukaryota > Metazoa > Chordata > Mammalia > Primates > Galagidae > Otolemur > Otolemur garnettii. Next base: position 1,574,324 of record NW_003852503.1, on the reverse strand, counting down.
ATACCCAGTGGCTAGACCTTACTCCCACACTGCCTTGCATTGTTAGTTATTTGCTTGATTTAAGAAGTGGAGGGGCAGGGGAGGATGGGGAACTTGCTATCTCCCTGGGACCTCAGCCAACAGCTCAGCCAGGGCTGCGGAAGGCCATCTTTGCCTCTCCCTAACACTTGCCAGCAAACTCTTTTCTGCCCAGACTGCCTTGCTCCCTCTGCCTGTCCTCTTTCTGCAGCTAACCCTGGCTGCTGGTCATATTTCTAGCCTTTGCCTTGGGTAGTACCCATCAGGTTAGAGAAGTTTAGGACCAAGATGGAAAAAGCTGGCCAGGGGAGCAGGGTAAGGGAAATAAGTTTTGGGGAGCCTGCCTGTGGCAGCAGAGAGGTAAGGTAAGCCTCAATCAGTAGGTAATACTCCACAAGAGCTGGGAGTAGGGGTGCTGAGTGGAAAATCAGCCAGGCTGGTCATCTCTTGAGGTGTTTAAGAAGCATCACTTAGGGGAGAGAATAAGGGAACAGAGCTTTTGTTAGTTTTACCTAAGGAAGAAAAAAACCCTAGAACAAACTTCTTGTCTTTCTTAGCCCTGCAAATTTCTTCTGCTAGCAGGAGCAAGCTCATACCCCTTTTTCCCAACAGTTGGGACACAGATACCCTTCCCTTCACTCAACAAAGGAGAAACAGTCTCAAAGAAAAGATATTTTCAAGGTTGTATGTTCGGGCCAGGAGCTGGTAAACTGTTCCCACAAAGGGCCAGACAATCAATATTGGAGATTTTGTGGGCCAAGCTGTCTCCATCACAGCCGCTCAACTCTGTTTCGCACAGTGGAAGTGGCAAAGAACAATATAAGAAGGAACAAGCATGGCTGTGTTCCCAATAAAACTTTATTTATGGTCTCGGAAATGTGGATTTCGTATTATTTTCATATGGATTTTTTGCAACCCTTTAAAAATCTAAACACCATTCTTCTGTCCAGATAAGAGAATCACTAAGGTCTGTGGTTTGGCATCTGGCCCAGTGACATTCATACAAACACTCAGAATTGCAGTATAACTGAGTTTGGGGTGAAAGCTTGGTGAGTTCTTCATCCTCCCACCGGAAGCTGGGAGAAGTGAGTGGGCGTGCTGCTTGGAGGGATGTGCAGACATTTGTTACGTGTGCAGACACCCTCCTCAGCCTGCAGGATAAGGTTGAAGCACCGTGCCGAGAGATTTAGAAAAGAACAGTGACTAATTCCAGACTCCCTTGATTCAGAAAATGACTCCAGAAATACATGTTGGCACTCTGATTTCCAAAGCGCTTGGGTGATCATTCTGCTCTATTCTGAGCTGCTCAGAACACTTCTCTGCAATATTACTACCCTCTCTGGGCTCTGCAGTTGGAGGAGTTGAGATCAATTGGTGTCCCTTCAGAAGAGAGAGCACAATTTCTGGCTGAGGGATTCATGGCCACGATAGTGTGAGAGACATCAGCAGGTTCAGGGAATTAGATGTGCGCTGTGGCTTCCGAAGACATGGAATAGGACTTTTGGGGGGAGAGCCACAGAAAGAAACAGTTCAAGCAAAATATCAGTTTTCCAAAAGTGAAATGAGTTACATATCAATTAATGACTTCCCTGTCTCTTGAGGTATAAGCTCACTCTAAACAAAGACTGGGTGGGGATATTGTACAAGAAATGATTTTTAACTTTTGAGAATAGATTTGAAGAAGTTGGATTATTCCACTCAAGGAAAGGATAGGAACAGAGAAAAGATTTCAGCTAAATAAACTGATGTCAAGTTTTGGAAAGCTGGGAGAAAAGAAAGTGGTATGGACTGCATTTCAACATTTAAAACATTTGTAAATAATTCCCTGATGGTAGCAGGAGCTACTGTAAAGGAAAGCCTTGGATATTGTACCCTGACTATATTGTAAATTATAGGCAGTCCCCGGGTTATGAACAAGGTAGGTTCTATAGGTTTGTTCTTAAGTTGAATTTATATATAAATTGGAACACATACATTTATCTGTTACTTGCCTCAGGCTCTGTTCATGAAAGTTGTACCTTCCTACATCCGCCAGATGTTTGTAAGTTGCCTACTGCCTGTATGAATAAGTTAAAGCCCCTCGTGGGTAACGCAGGCATTTTCTGGAAGCCAGGCACAGGGACTCACCTCTTATGGTTCTCTTTATTCCAAAATTTTGATGATCTTGACATGATGCTTATTTTTCAGAGTCTTGTGTCTGATCTCCAGCAGAAAAATAAATCAGCCCTGGGTTTGAATCCTAGGGGTCAGGAAGGGATTAGCCATCCAGGTGGGTCAATGATAGTAAGGAGGAAGGAGATGAGGGGAGTGGCGCTTGGAATGCTGGTGTTGATGTCTCACCCACCTGTACACCCCTTAGTCCGACCGCTCAAGCTGGGAACACTCATCTGACGGTACTGCAGCTACTCTGCCAACCTGAGGTGATGTGTCCCCAACCAGAGGGGAAGCTGGTGGTGCTGAATGGGCCCTGACTGCCTCGATCTTATTTCTGGATGCTTTGTCTCATTTAGATGTGAATCCTTCTGTCTCAAGGATGCTACTGTTCTCAGTACTTCCCAGTACATTCTTTATATGTTCTTTGTCCCCTTCTTTTCACGTCCTTGCGGGGGTTAGCCAGCGTCCATATTTAATCTACTTGTGTAATAAAAACAGAAGCTCTGAGGAGTGGGTTGCTCCCAGACCATATAATCAGGGGAAGGGCCTGAGTTAGGAAGACGGTCTAACTTTTGAGGTGCAACCCCTGGTTCCATTTCTCTTGCTGAGGATGGGGGAGGGGTCCTTAGTGAGCAAACTTAGAAGACGCCAGAAGTTCTATTCAGTTGAACTCCTCGCCTTGGTCCCAGTGGACTGGCAGTCTCCTTTAAGGAAGGGGCTTGGTGAGATAGCTTAGCACTTTACTGCTCTCATGAAGTCCTGAATGTTGAGTTGTCCTTAGGCTTGGCTGACAGTTAAACAGTGTTAAGTCCATCCCGTGTGCCCAACGTCGTGTTTATACCCTGGTATCGTCACTGACTTTTTGGTCCCTCAGGATGAACATGTATTAACGAAGTTGGAGGTACTCAGAAAGTGCTCGGTTAATGGCACGGCACTGGCAAGGTTAGCTTAATTTCTAAAGACCACTAAACTTAGAGTTGGACAGATGCTGATCACCGAGAGTCACGGAGAGATCAAGACTGTGGCGCTCGGGAGTGCCTTCAGAGGTGTCCACACATGTATGCAGCCACCTTGTGAGAGCTATCATGGGAAATCTGAAGCTTTGCAGAGGGAATTCTTGCATCCAGTGGGGGGATGAATTATGCCACCACTAAGGCCCCTTCCAAACTACAGACGATTGATTATAGATCAACTCAGCCAACACTCTGCTCTCAACCCAGCAGGACTGTCCCCCCAAACGTAAGGTGTTCTGCTGTGAACAATCTCAGGAAAAGGAACTTGTGCAACACCAGTAAGTTCCAGTGCCTGATTTTGGTATTTTCTCCTAAATCTCTCTCTCTTTTTTTTTTAATTGGAGACAGAATCGCATTCGGGTAGAGTGCTGTAGCATCACAGCTCACAGTAATCTTAAACTCCTGGGCTCAAGTGATCCTCTTCCCTCAGCCTCCCGAGTAGCTGAGACTATAGGCACCACAATGCCCAGCTAATTTTTCTGTTTTTAGTAGACATGGGGTCTCACTCTTGCTCAGGCTGGTATCAAATGCCTGAGCTCAGGCAATCTGCCCGCCTCTGCCTCCCAGAGTGCCAGGATTACAGGCATGAGCCACCGCACCCAGCCTTAGTACCTTCTCCTTCATCTTAAGACTATCTTTCCAGACCTGTAGAACTAGGGAACAGCTAAAGGTGGGAAGAGTGGTAATTTATTTTCTCGCCCTGTCTTTGCCACAGTGGAAAGGACCTAATTTAGGAAGAGGATTCAGTTTCTTAACTTGGAATTCACATTCTCCTTTTAAACCGCTTTTCACTCCCTGAACAATGACAGGAAGCCCTTTACTTTGGTATGTATTTTCTAATGAGGTTTATTAAAGATTCTCATTCTGATAAGGGAGGTTGTGATCATTCCACAAAGAACACAACTGCACAGAAAGATAAAATGAGTTTCTCAAGGGTATCAAACAGGTCAGGAGTTTAATCTCAGACATCCCAATGTCTAGACGAAAGTGACCAGGACCCCAAAGAGTCTGGAAGTGATGTCACGCTTTAGTGCTTTAGTTTTCATGGATTCAGAAGTCAGATAGGGACCTATGGGCTGGGGGTATAAAGAATGCAGGGTTGGGGTCAGCTTTAGAAAGGTATGTCTAGGAGAGTGGTGGGACAGTGGGCTGAGTGGCTCTAATGAGAGCTCATTTCTTTATGTACCTGCTGCGTATCTGTGGGCCCAGTATGCCACTCAGCCAGAGGTACTGGGGGGCCTTAGACAAGCCCCCAGCTCCCGCAGAGAGTTCTTTCTAGTGGTAAACTACTAAACAACAACCAGACCCAAGGCAATTTCAGCTCCTATAAGTGCAGTGAAAAGCAGCACATGACCATGTGACAATGGTTGTCTGGGGTCAGGGAGGCCACTTGGATGGTCTGGTTCTTTAAGACAGTGTGCTTGGGGGAGGTGATATTTGAGCTTCCATCTGAAGGCTGAAAAAAATTAAAAAACAGAATTCAAAACTTTAGAGAGTAAGAATTCTAGGCAGAGGGACCAATAAGTACAAATATCCTGGGGCAGGGATGAACTTGGTGTGTTCAAGGAAAAAAACAGTCCAGCCTCTGTACACCTTAAAATGAAGGAGAAAGTGGGACAAGTTGGGGGAACAGTTGGGTTCCAGAAGGAGTTAGACAGCTGGTCATTAAGTACTTCTCTGGGGAGTTGTGAACCTTTCATAAAAGGTGATAACAAGGTTAAGAATGGATTTGCCCAGGAGCACTTTGGGTGATAGAATTCAGCCTGACTTCTGACACTTTCTGCAGCGTCCTCAGGGTTTTTCAAAGGTTATCATGTTTTGTCCCCCTTTGAGATATCCATAGAGATAGCAAGAGCTATGGCTTTTCTCCCTCTGGGCTCTGGCAGGACCCAAACAAACTTATATTGTTTTTGTAGGAAGGGGGAAAAGTGGGTCAGGCTGTTTTGGCATTTCAGGCATGGAGTCTTGGTTCTATTGCAGGCCCTTGTCTCCATGGAAATGAAAAATAGTGTTTGTCATGCCTGTTCCTGGATTGAATTCCAAAATCTGGGCTGAACAGAAGCTGCAGGAAAGCAGGCAGTCGGGGGAGGTGGGGCGGAAGGAGGATGAGGGATCTCTTCCCTGGGGCCTGAGTAGGAGAGGTAACCCACCTCTGCCAAGGCCCAGCGCTTGCGCTACCTGTCACCTCTCCAGACTGAAAACGCCAGTGGAAGGGTAACCGAAGTTCTGCTTTTCTCTCCTTGTTCAAAAACATTCCATGGACTTTGCCCTCATGTTAATTAGCCAGTTAATAAATTCATCAGCAACCCAAGTCACTGCTAGGACTCGCCCCACCCCCACCCCATAACAAGTAATTCCTTCCAGGCTTAAGTAGATTAGATCCCTTATGAGACTATGTCTAGTTATTAAATTAATCATCTGGCTCCAAATATTTTTGTATAGGCTCTGTCCCTTTTCAATTACTTTGTACTGTTTTTTTAAAAGCTTTTATTTTTTCAACTTTTCTTTAAGGTTGGTAGAAGGAATCCGTGTAAGTGAGGCTTGTTGCCCATAAAAAGCACCCTGAATTATCTAAAATAGTATCTTCAGAGATGAGGACCAGTGATAGATGGGGTGCAGAGAGGGCGTGGGCTGTGTGGAGACTGAGCAAAAGTTTAGATGACCAGAGGCTGGTCAGTGAGCCAGGAGAATCGTCAGGTGTCTCTACTGTAGTCTGGACCTGGCAATAGTCCATTTCCGTCTTTTGGTTCCAGATTTCAGACTGAACCCATCCCTGAACACCTTGTATACTTCACCTGACTGCCCAACCTTGGCAAGCCTCCAGAGACTTTCAGCAAGTTACCCAGCCTAGAAAAGGAACAAGATGTTCATCTCTGCCACCATCTCACTATTGCTGCAGTTCAGGGAGGCCCACTCTGTCCAGACCGATAGTTGGTATTCATATGAGTGTGGTGGCAAAGGGAGAGATTATCCTGGGAGGTTTTTTGCTTCCTGCCCCTTGGGGCTAATTCCAGGCCAAAATCTGGCCTGCCGGGATCAGATTAAGACTCAGCTTTAGTGTCAGTTTGGGAAAAGAACCTCCAGGGGAAAAGCAAAAGCACCCATCCCCGAAGTTGTCTGGCTTCTTCTTTTAAACAGGTAATCACAGCTTGACACAAAAGGCACAGTTGACTTTTTTCCTTTAGAGAGGGAACTGGACCCGGTAGTGGAGTTATCACCTGGTTTAGATTCTAAGTGATAGGCAAAGAAACAGTAGGTTCCATGCATGGTCACAGGAGAGCGCCTCTCTTTTTTTTTTTTTCTTTTTTTTTATTATTATTACATTAATGCAAACATGGGGTACAGTGTAGTGTTTTCATATACATTTTGAAATACTTTCATCAAGCTGGTT
>NW_003852503.1:1482221-1567004 GCF_000181295.1 Otolemur garnettii | reverse complement strand
GCACGCCTATCTTCTTTGGTGAAATTTCTTTTCAAGTCCTTTGCCCACCTTGCAATGGGATCACTTGGTTTTTTTTTGTTTTTTATTATGTTAATAAGTTTGAGTTCTCTATGGATTCTGGTTATTAAACCTTTGTCAGAGAGATAACCTGCAAATATTTTCTCCCACTCTGAGGGCTGTCTGCATGCCCTACTTACTGTGCTTTTGGCTGTGCAGAAGCTCTTTAGTTTAATCAGGTCCCAATAGTGTATTTTTGATGTTGCTTCTATTGCCCATGGGGTCCGTCTCATAAAAAATTCGCCCAGGCCGATTGCTTCAAGTGTTTTCCCTGCACTTTCTTCAAGTATTTTTATGGTTTCATGTCTTAAGTTTAAGTCCTTAATCCAGTGAGAATCTATCTTAGTTAATGGTGAAAGGTGTGGATCCAGTTTCAGTCTTCTACAGGTCCCCAGCCAGTTCATCCAGCACCATTTGTTAAATAGGGAATCTTTTCCCCATTCGATGTTTTTTATTGGTTTATCAAAGATGAGGTAACGTAGGTAGCTGGATTCATCTGTTGGCTTTCTATTCTGTTCCATACATCTGCCTCTCTGTTTTTGTGCCAATACCATGCTGTTTTAAGTACTATCGCTTTATAGTATAGTCTGAGGTCTGGTAGGGTGATTCCTCCTGCTTTGTTTTTATTCCTGAGTAATGTTTTAGCTATTCGAGGTCTTTTCTGATTCCATATAAAGCGAGGTATTATTTTCTCAAGATCTTTAAAATATGACAGTGGGGCTTTAATGGGGATTGCATTAAAATTGTATATTGCTTTGGGTAATATGGACATTTTAACAATGTTGATTCTTCCTAGCCATGAACATGGTATATTTTTCCATTTGTTAACATTTTCGGCTATTTCTTTTCTTAGAGTTTCATAGTTCTCTTTATATAGATCTTTCATATCCTTTGTTAAGTATACCCCAAATATTTCATCTTCTTTGGTACTACTTTAAACGGGATGGAGTCCTTGACTGTTTTTTCAGCTTGGCTGTTGTTGGTATATATAAAGGCTACAGATTTATGAGTGTTGATTTTGTATCCTGATACGCTACTGTATTCCTTGATCACTTCTAAGCAAGAACATGTGCACGTCTTAGCCTTTGAAAGCCCCCGCCCATCTAGCATCTTCAAAAGTGTTGGTTGGAGAGAAGCCACTGACACTCAGCTGTTAAATGCCTTGGGTCTGGGCAGGCATCTGGATGACAGTGGTTCTCAACCTGTGGATCGTAACCCCTTTGAGGGTCGAACGACCCTTTCACAGGGGTCGCCTAAGACCATCCTGCATATCAGATATTTGCCCTAACGATTCATAACAGTAGCAGAATTACAGTTATGAAATAGCAATGAAAATAATTTTATGGTTGGGGGTCACCACAACATGAGGAACTGTATTAAAGGGTTGTGGCATTAGGAAGGTCGAAGGAACAGAGATGAGGAAAATCAGGGAGCTCTGCTGGAATTTGTGACTTATGCCATTCACACCCCTTCTACTATGATGTAATTTCTAGTGGGTGCAGGGGAATGAAGACACAGTTAAATGACAAGCAATGCTAGGAGTCCTCATAATCTCTGAACTTGGAACTGGTTTACGTGGACAGACCTGCAAACTGGGGCATTTGCAGGCAGCATGTAAATTTCATGCAAATGTTATGCAAATACACCTGTGGCCTTAGACACTTGAGCATGTGCTATGGGGAAACTCAAAGGGGAGCTCACTAATTCATGTGGCTATTTGCAGTGGTATCATATAGAACTCAGGAGGATTATTGATGAAACTTCAGCATCGGCATGGGGATGTGATGTATGTAGCTGGATAATAGGCCAGTTGTCTGTCTGGAAGTAGGGGCCTCTAGATATCAGCAGGAGCTCTTAGCAGAGGCTATGAAAGGTGAGGAGGAAGGAGTTGCTTATAATGAATGCTTGTAGTACCGCTAATGGTCATTGTCAGGCTCCTACACCAGAAGAAGGTGGCGTCCCATCAGTTACTGCTTGCGTTGGCCACATCTTCCTACTATATCCCATCGATGCCTCTTTGGATTATTCCTGATTGGCAGTTCCTCTGACAAGCTCAGGTAATGGCACCATTCCAGTCCAGCCACTCTATAGTCACTAAATAGCTGTCAACGGGTCTTTACCACCTGGGCAGACACATCATATCCTACTTAATACTAAAAGGATTTGTTCCTTGCAAGAGCAGTGAGTGGTTCCCAAACTTTAGCACAAATCACCTGTGTTTCGTATTTAAGATGCATATTTTTAAGAGTATTTGTTGGAAAATTTTATTTATTGAGTGGGATAGTGTGGGGATGGGGGAGGGGGGTTTGAAATTCTGCCCTTTAAGGAAGCACTCAGTGTCTTCCTGCTGCTGTGGGAAATGAAGCTTGGGAAGTCACAGCCACTGAGGGTATTTTCTCCACATAGGAACAGGAACTTTCTTACTAATACCTTGGAAATATTTATTGAGCACTTATTAGGTACCAGGCACTGTGCTAAATATTTTACTGAATGTTATTTCATGTGATGTGACAGTCCTATCAGTTATGTATCTCTCACTTTCAGATGAGGCTGGGGGGCCGAGGCCATACTGCAATGCCAAGTGGCAACCTGGGACTTGGCCCAGCTATGATGATGCCACAGGGAATTAATTCTGATTCTGTAGTGCCCAGGCAGGCCCTCAGCACACAAAGGCGGCATCCAGGCTGGCTTTCTCTATTTCTTAATTAAATGCTCTTCCCATTAGGTGAGGGTACCCTGGAATGTATCAGATAGGTTTTCTTTTTTTTTAATTACCAGTGCCCCGGTCACTGAGGTGATTACCGCTGTGCATTTGATCATCCAGGTCTCTGTAGAGCTGGGCTGGGAGGAAATAGTGAAGTGAACACACAGCATCCAGGTGTGGGGGGAGGGGCGGCAATCTGATCGGGAATGAGCAAGGGCTGGGTGGCCAGGGGCACACACCATGGCAAGGAAGTAGGAAGGAGCTGCTGCAGTCCAGGCAGGTGGAGGTGCCAGGGGTCCAGAGAGACAGATACATATTACATATTTTGCAAGAGCTAGGGCAGAAATGATTTTCTCCGAAGGCAAACAAGTTAACTCAAGTGGGGAACATTGGAACACCAACTAGCTATTCTGCCCTGCTCATGGTTCTGAACAATGCGTGGGTGGCCGATCAAAGAGCTGGCCTGCTGACAAGGTCTGCCTGTGCCTGCAGGACCACGCAGGGGGTGAGGAGGGGGAAGAAAGCCAGGCAGAGAGGTGCAGTGGGCCACCTCGTCTGAGGTAGGGGTGGAGGGAGCTGCAAAGTCACTGCAGAAAGCCTGAAAAGTCCTCGGCCATTCTCTCTGTTTCCCTGTTTCCCAAGGACACCAGCTAGATCTAACTGTAGGAAGTAGGATCCAGTGGTATGTAGCGTGAGATGGTATGAAGCAATATTTCAGGTTAACCAGGAGAGGAGTGATAGGGTCTTTGTTGGAGGACTTTAAAATAGGAGAGATGGGGAACCAGTGACCTGGGGCCCTGCTAGGGCCTAAAGGTGGCCAGTTTTGGACGACTTCTCTTATTGGGGAGGGTTGATTATTGACATTTCTAAAGCATCAGCTTAAGCACATTATATTTTGATGACACAGAGCTTCTTGTAATGGTCTTTACACCTTTGTTCATGCTTCTTTTTTTGTTTCTTTCTAGAACATTCTATTCTACTACCGTGCCCTCCTCAACCCCTACACCCTCCATCTGGCAAACTCCACACATCTTCTGAATCTAGCTTAGGTGCCATACCCTCAAGGAAGCATTGCCGTTATCCCTCATTCTCTTTTATTGTGCTACTCCTTGTTTGTATTAATAGGAAGAGACTACATGTCTGACTCTTCCTGACTATAAACGTCCCAGGCCCAAGGCTCCCTTCTTAGTTACCAATGTGAACTTGAATGCCTGACATTCTGCCAGGTGGGCAGGAAATATCGGTGGAACAGAAGAGCCCAATGCAAGGTTATGTCACCTTGACCGGGCACCAAACTTCCCTATTTCTCAGGCTTTTCATGTGTCAAAGTAGAAGCTGGATGCCCCCATTCTAAACTCTGGTGGTGGTGGTCAATACCCATCTAATTATTAGTTTTCCTTCTCTTCCTATACCAATTCTAAAATCTTTCTCTTTTTTGGGTGGGGGGGGCTCTAAAATGCCAAAATATGCATAATGCAATGTGCTTATTAATAATAGTGGAAGGATCAGATGAATGCAGGGGACATCCTAATGATTGTTTGACAGACACAGTGTTCTATGTTATGCGATGCGTAGGAATTGTTTTTATTTGCTCAGCAGGACATCCAAATGTATAGGATATTGGGAAGTATTTTAAGAGTTTTAGGAATCTAATGAATATAGTACTGATTTTACAGAGTTATAGCCATAACTGCAAGTATTTTTTCTGGGATAGAGAAGGATGGGAGTGAGAGGAGAGCACAATGGGCTTCGTCTTAAGGTATACGTGTTGGCTGGGTGATGGGGGAATGGCAGAGAGACTGCTGAACTGTGGAAGGGTGAGCGTGCAAGGCACAAGGACGTGTACAAAGAAAAGCCTCCACAGCTGGGGCAGAGGGTGTACTCAGGGGAGTAGCCAGTGGTGTGGCTATTGGAGGTAGGCTGGAGTAAGATAGTTGTGCAACCTGTCTGGAGTTCAGGATTTATTCTCAGGTGGTAGGAAACCAGGAGGGGGCTTGACCAGGAAGGAAGATGGTCAAAAATGTCAATTTCACTGTTTGGAAAGTTCACTTTGGGGGCAGATGGGGTTGATCACACCTGCAATCCTAGCCCTCTGGGAGCCCGAGGAGGGAGGATCCCTTGAGCTCAGGAGTTCAAGACCAGCCTGAGCTAGAGTGAGACATTCTTACTACTAGAAATAGAAAAATTATCCAAGTGTCATGGCACACATCTGTGGTACCAGCTTACTCAGGAGACTGAGGTGGGAGGATCACTTTAACCCAGGAGTGTGAGGTTGCTGTGAGCTAGGCTGATGCCAAGGCAATGTAACCTGGGCAACGGAGAGAGACTCTTGTCTTAAAAAAAAAAAAAATTCACTTTAGTAGGAAAATAAAGAGGGAGAGATTGAAAACTCAAGGCAGGACATTGATGCCTTCCTTCACTGCATTCCCCCAGCCCCCTCCCATCCTTCCGTCCATCTGCCTTTGTGTCTGCCCACCTAGCACCCAACGCTTATTGAATGCCTGGCTCTGAGAACAAGCTCAATCATCAGAAAGGGCTATGTTTTAAATCTTGCCTTTCACTCATCTATATGACTTTGGGTGAATGACTTGATCTGTCAAGAAGCGAAATAGGGCTAGTGATAATATTGACTCAAACTTTGTAGGTTGAGTTTTTAAATCAATAATTATGATTAATTATGAATAATTAGCTTAATAATGCTTAGTAAATGCTTGCTGCTGCCCGAGGAGCTCATAAACACTCAACAACTTGTAGTTGTTTTTAATAATATCCACAGGCTGGAGGTACAGATTTGGGAGCTGTCGTGATAATGTGGATTGTTAAGGCCACAGGTATGAAGACCATCTCTAGGATGGGATTCTGTTCAGCAGATGTTTACTGGACATTGCCTTGAGTCATTCTGGAGTTTGTATTTCTTAACTTTAATACCAAGCAAAATGTGTTAAATGCTTTAATCAGTTTGTTGGTGGGGATTTAGAAAAGTACATACTTATGGGGTCCATGTGCTATTTTGATGCATGTTTATAATCTGTAATGATCAAATAAAGGTAAATGGGATACCTGTAACCCTTTTAAGTGGGAGAAAGTGGGATTTGAGATGGGTCTTGAAAAATGAACAGGACTCTTGTAGGGAGAATCAGAAGGAAAGGGCTCTTCAGGCTCCAGGAGCGAGTGGTAGGTTAATCTGGAGGCCAGAGAATGAGGATGTGTGTTAAGAAAATCAGGGAAGGGCGGCACCTGTGGCTCAGTGGATAGGGCACTGGCCCCATATACCAAGGATGGCAGGTTCGCACCCGGCCCCGGCCAAACTGGAACAAAAAAATAGCCAGGCATTGTGGGGGGTGCCGCCTGTAGTCCCAGCTACTCAGGAGGCTGAGGCAAGAGGATTGCCTAAGTCCAGGAGTTGGAGATTGCTGTGAGCTGTGACGCCATAGCACTCTACTGAGGGCAATAAAGTGAGACTCTGTCTCTACAAAAAAGGAAATTATGTGTTCTCACTCAAATGTGGGAGCTAAAAATGTGGATGTCATGGAGATAGAGTAGAATGGGAAGGGGATGTGGGGCTTGGGGGGTTGATGAGTTATAGTTAGTGATAGGGAATGAGTTCTCACCTTTGATAGTACAGTAGGGAAGTTATATTGACACTTAATAATTACTTGACTATTTCAAAATAGCTACAAGAGAAGAATTACAATGTTTCAGACACAAAGGTAAATGTTTGAGTTGATAAATATCCCAGTTGCCCTTATTTGATCCTTACACGTTGTAAACATGTATCAAAATACCACATGGACCCCATAGGTATGTGCAACTATTATATATCAGTAAAAACTTCAACAGGGGAAGATACGCAGAAGTAGCATATAGAATAAGGGAAGTATTGAAATATAGTTGTGCCGTTTCTTTTTAGTAGGGAGCTTTAAATTCCATTTTGAGGATTTGGGACTTTAATATGAGTGCTGGTGGGGAGCAGACTAATATTGGGCTTGTATTTAGAAAGAGTAAATGACAAAGATGTGAATAAGGAGGAAGAGGACACAGGCGTCCACATAGAAGACTATTGGAAGAGGTTAGGTAAGAGGTCTTGGCCCCTTACTTAGAGCCCTGGGGAAGGAAGGGAAGGATGGAGTGAAGAGCTTTATGGAACTAGAATTAGTGGGACTCGGTGTTTTTGTGGGGTGACACGGAAGAGATGAGTAGATAGCCTGAGAGGCGAAGAAATGATAATGCCACCGAGAGTGTGCAGCCGAGTGAGGCTTGGAAGGTGGCTAGCTCTGTCCTGAGTTTGCAGGACTCATGAGATTTCCATCTGCAGGAAACATCCAGTTGGCAGCAAGTAATGGGGCCAGGCTAGCAGTTGATCAGGGCTGGAAGCAGGCAGGGGCCTCTCTTCCTAGAGGCCTAGTCGAAGTCAGAGAAAGCAGGAGATGGCCAGGGAGGAGAAAGACTGGAGTTCAGGCTAGGTGGTAGAAGAGGACGCACAGGAAGTCTGAGACAGGCAGAGAAGGAAGATTTTCAAGAACAACACCTGAGACCAACAGCCTTAGAGCACAAAGAGACAGACAGTATTAGTCATTTATTGATGTGTGGAGGGCAGAATTTTAGGCGATGGTTTTTGCAGTGGCACACATAGGGTGGGCTGAAGTGGGAACGCTAGGCAATTTGGAAATCTCAGTCGCTTTGATCATTTAGTGTAAGATTCCTGTGCTTTTGGAAACCTGGTATCGGTTTACTCCAGATTAGAATGTTTTGCCCACCACTTGCTTAAATCTTCTTGGGCTTCTCCAAATCACAGCTATTGTTAGCATTAGACACGAGATTCTAAATGCAATTTCTGTTTTAGGAAGAGGCAGATCAGTGGGCTATGCATTTTACCATACGTTCCCTGACCTTTGTCTTTATCTTCCCCACCACCCCCACCAATTTCCTGGGGTTTGTTTTTTTGTCTCTGCTGAGGATGCCCAGGTGGAAGGTTTTGCTGAAAAGGGCTTGGTTTTCATTGCAAATAGAGCCAATGGGATATCTGGGGTCACAGTGAATCTTTATGCAAATGACACATGTCCCCGCCTTGCACTCCCTGAGCCTTTGAGAGTGCTTGATTCACTCTCATCCTAAGGCCTGGCCCTGCTGCCTGCCCACCGACTGCTGCCCAGGTGGGCAGCGCACTGGTTTTTCATCTCTCCCCACCACCCTGCGCTTCTTGGGCTTCCCAGGCTCACACGTCCTTCCCCTACCCATCTCCTCTGCCTACTTCTGTTTAACTTTTCTCTTTTCCCATCTCTTTCTTTTATTCTCTCAAGCAAAGCAAATACCTATCAGGATTTAATTGCATTCAATTTCTCATTCTACTTCTGTCCTTCGTCTTTGATAGTCCATTGAAAACACAAGGAAAATAATCGAATAGCAAATATTTCTTTACAGCTTGTAAACTTTGGTGTGTGTGGACTTGGTCCTGTGGGAAGTATAAGGTATTCGTTAGATGTGAATTTGGGGGTAGTATGATTTGAAATGTTCATCTTTACCCAGGGCAGAGGAAGCAGGAACCACTGTGGCTTACAAGGAAATAATATGATACAGGGGAGTTACAAATCAAAAGACTCAAATATTTTTCTAAGCTCTCTGTGCTCAGAAGACCTTTGGCTTTGCTGTGCCATGCATGGGTCTTCATTTTTTAGCTTGAGGATTATGGTACTTGCTGTTACTAGCTTGGTGGAATGTTTTTTAAGAACTCAGTGAAATATTATATATGCAGAGGCTTTGAAAAAGTAGAATGATGATTATTATTTTTATGAACAAAAATGCCCAAACAAAATGTAGAAACTTGATTTGGGGCCAGGCACAGCGGCTCATGTTTGCAATCCCAGCACTTTGGGAGGCCAAGCTCAAGCATTGCTTGAGGCCAGGAGTTGGAGACCAGCCTAGGTGACATAGCAAGACCCTGGCTCTACCAAAAAATTTTTTAAATGGCCAGGTGTGGTGGCATGCACCTGTAGTCCCAGCTGCTTGGGAGTCTGAGCCAGGAGGATCTCCAAAGCCCAGGAATTTGAGGTTGCTGCGAGCTGTGGTTATGCCACTGCACTCTAGCCTAGGTGACAGAGTGAGACTCTGTCTCAAACAAACAACAACAAAAAAAAACGCTACAAAAAAAAAAAAGAAATTTTGGATTTGTAGCATGTATAAAATAAGCTGATTATATTGGATAATCTCTGACTAGTATTTCGTATCTTAAATTGTATTTTCCCTGGGTAGTTCTTGACATTAATATTTGCTCAAACTATATTTTGACAGGTAGATGGATGGGTATCTGTGTCTCATCGCCCCACCTGTCCCTTCCTATTCCTGTTTCCCTTTCCGTGGAGGCATCACTGCCCTCTTGTGGCCAGTGGCAGTATTGCTTGTGGTGCATTAAGTCCATAGCTGGGCCCTGGTGTCCCTGTTTCTCCCCAGCCCCTTCCACCAGCTTCCTGAGCTGGCACCTTTGGACTCGTCTTTGGCCTCAGATCACTGACTGCCTGCCTTTCCTCCTCCTCCCCATCTGCCCCCACAGCACTGCCAGTAACTCAAACCGCAGCACTCCGGCCTGTTCACCCATCCTCCGGAAGCGTTCTCGTTCACCAACCCCACAGAACCAGGACGGAGACGCCATGGTGGAGAAGGGCTCAGATCACTCCTCAGACAAGTCCCCGTCCACACCGGAGCAGGGCGTGCAGCGCAGCTGCTCCTCCCAGTCTGGTCGGAGTGGTGGCAAAAATTCCAAGGTGAGCTGGGCTCTGCTGGAGGCTTGGCACCTCCGTGGTTGGAAGCTGCAGGAAGCTGGTACTGGGGGACCATGAGATAGTGAACTGCCTCGAGGGATGTGATCGCATGGCCCTGGTTCCCAGAGACAGTCTGTATTTAATGAGGCCAGGGTGAGGCAGGCAGGTGAGACCGTAGTTTAATATCGTCTCAGCTAATCTCTGTGAGAAGGGCTGTGAGCTAGGGAGCCCCACATTCTCTGGTCTTTGGAGGAATGATGCCCTGGGGGCAGGAGGTGGTCATTGGGTTATTATACCTGCTACCTTTTTCAAATTTGGTCCCCAGAGCCGGCATGGAAGAGAACATTATGTGGGACAGCTATAATGCCAGGGAAAGAGTCCTCAGGGAACCTTGCAGAATGCTATTTTTAACCTCCTCCCTGGCCATCATGCTGCCTTACCTAATACTAACCCACTTGGTTTTCCTCTGGCAGACAGCACAATGGCGGGGCCTTTCCATCCCTCCCAAGTATGTCAGCCCTACCACCTGAGCACGGGGGTCTTTGGTCAAGGCTAGCTGGGAGACCCCCAGTCCTCTGGGAAGCAGGAGATATCTTTGCCCAGGTGCTCATGCAAGAAGCTTCTTAACCTGCAGACTCACAGGGCCTGGGGCGGGGCTGGGCCCCTGGGAGGCATGGGGCTGGCTTCCCACCTGAATTTGTCTTTTGATTTCTTGTTCTTCCTCTTCTTCCCACCATTTCCCAAACACCTTCTTTGCATGCATGGTCTTAGTCTCACAAGCGCCTCTCAAAAGTAAGCCATCTTCGTGTCTGTCTTTTTACTCTCCCCTCAAACGTTGGATTGTGTGTAGTGCTCAGCACCCCTTCCCCTGCCCACTCCGGCCCGTCTGTCCTGCTTGGTCCCTTTCCCAGAAGGGCCGGCCCCACTGTATCCCTGGCAGGCTGGCTTGGAAGTCACTGAGGGCCCACTCCCACTGTACCCCATGTCACAGGACAGACCCTCACCCCACAACCCTGTCTGCCTGCTCCCCAAACACTGCATCTGGCTGGGAATGGTTTCCTTACATGGTGCCATCTAGAAGCAGAGTCCTGACAGGGGTTGGTTTCACTCCTTTGGGTGGGAGACCACATCTGACCATACTCCAGTCCTGATCTCTCACCTTTGGATGATCCCTGACTCTCTAACAGGAGTGATTAAGGGAGGCAGGAACGATGTGCTGATTGAGGGCTGGAGTTCAGGTAGGCAAGTTCCCTGGAGTAGCAGCAGTGACTTCAGGAGCTTTCCACCCCTGATAGCTGCTCAGCCACTCACTGCCCAGCCCTGAGGCCTACAGCATTCTCAGGAGTCCGGATTGTGATCACGCATGGGGACTTTTGTCCCAGACAGTGCAGTGCCAATGCCTGGTGCTTGGCAATCCTTGACAGTAGCCCATCAGGACCTGGGGAGATGTGGCCAGGACACAACCCAGTGCCAGGCTGAGGAGATGGTAAAGGGTGGACAATATATACTGTAGAACAAGGCTCAGGAAACCATACCCATGGGGCCTGGGGCGGGCTGCAGCCTGAAGAAGAGAAAGCTGAGGATAACTTAATAATAGCCCCACGTCTCTGTAAGTGTTTTGGAGAGGAGGAGGAGGAGGGCGCACAGCTGCTGTTCTCTTTCCTGAGGGAAGAACAGGAGGCTACATGGCTAATCCTGCAGTCTGTGACCTTCATACTAAATTCACATCTCAGCTCTGAGGATTTTAAATGGCTGCAGGCGGCTGTGGGCATGGGAAGGGAAACTGTAGAGTTAGGACACCAGCGGGGCTCTCCGTGGGTGCAGGTGGCTTAGCAGGTGCTGGCATGTCTGATATCCACACACAGGGTTTTGTGAGCTGTGTCAGCCCTCCTGAGCCCCTGCACCTCTGGCCTGGCTGATATGGGGACTAGGAAGTGGTTGAGATCCACCTGGGAAGAAGAGCGATTGGCCTGACTTGGGCATCAGTTTCTTCCTTCTTCCTTCCGCCCGGAGTCCTCACACACTCGCCCATGATAATCTGTTGCCCACACTCTGCCAACCGAGCCTGGCTTTTAGAACCACTTAAGTGGTTTGGGATGTTATATGAATTTAGAGGCGGGAGAAAGTATAAATGATTTATTCTAGCCAGGACATGTGTCAGGGAGCAGGCAGAATTCTGAGTGGGGCTGTAGAGAGGCAGAAGTGAAGTATTATGAAGAGACGGAAAGCTGAGCACAAGTCAAGAGCTGATCTCGGTCCCTGTCATAAGGGGTTGGGGAGGGGCTATACCTGTCACTGTAGACACATCTCTGAGCTCTTTGGCTTTGATTGTTACCATCACCACTGATCCCACCATCCTGAGTGTAGTTAAAATAGGACCAACTTATGGGGGGGGGGTGTCCCTGCACAACCCCGGGTGGTACTGGCAGCAGCTCGGTCGCCCTGGGACGTGCTTGTGCAGAACACACAGACTTCAGAAGAGGACACCAGACCCAGTGGAGGAACTGGGTTCTGTGCAGGCCAGGGCTTGGGGCAGGTGCTGAGGGAGAGCTGCAGGTGGTGAGGGAAGAGAGGAGGAACATGTCCCAGCAGGGTGGGCGCATGCCTAGCACTGACTCTGACCCTCACCCCTGCCCCTGGAGCATCTTCCCAGGTTGATCTGATAGTGGGAGCTGTTACTTCTTTTACCAAAGCCCTGCCACCTCACTCCCTATCTCCTGCTCACCTCCTAGAGGAGGTGACCCCTTATCATTTTCAAGCAAGCTGAGGAGTGTCTCTACTCCTCCCTGCAGGCAGGCCCGGTGCCCAGTGTCTCTTCCCTTCTGGATCTCTGTTCCTCAGTTGCTGACACACAGGGGTGGGACTAGGCCATCTTGCAGGCCCTACTCTTCTGCATCTGTCACTGTGCCAAGGTTGTCCCTTGCTGCCCAGAGCCTGCGCCCCCCACCCTCAGGCCCCAGCTTCTACTCTGTAGTGATGGTCTGTGGCCACAAGAGGGAGCAAGGAGCTGTTTTCCTGTTGGGACAGCTCCGGGGGACCTGGGCTGGCACCTGCCCCAGCAGACATAACAAATCCTCGCCTCTCCCCTGCAGTGTGCCTCTCTCTGGTGGGCACCCCGCACGGTGGCAAGGAAGCTCCTTGGGATCTGCCCATTTTTTCAATTCTAATTTCTTTGGTTTTCTTTCCAGTATGACAAACTTAACCTGATCAAAGTAAGATTTTTTTTTTCTAACTTGTAAATGTAGAGCTTCTGTAATCTCTGCCTCTCCCCACCCTCCACTGTCCCCCAGACTCCCTGAGCCTTTGCAGTAGATGTGTCGGAAACCACCTGGCGCTGACTTGGGTTTGTTTCCGGGGGCCTCACGTTCTTTTTGATGCTTGCTCTTCATACCTCTTTCACGGAGGCAACTTCAGGCAGAAATGAACTCCGCTTTGTCCTGACTCCTTCCTCCTCTTTAGCCAAATCCATTCACAAGCTCTCAAGCCCTCACCCAGGTTCCCTAGCTCTGTGCTATCCTTCCCTCTGGCCCTGTCCTCTGAACTTATGTGGGACATCCCTCCTGAGAGCCGCTGGCCCCTCTGACTGGCTGGCCCCTGTGGGCTGGGTGCTTACTGTCAGATATCTCCTTCCGGACTCAGTCCCAGGAATGCAGAACCTCAAGGGTCAAATTTGCTTCCGAGAGGCTGGTCAAAGTTCACGGCTCCTGCCCACCATGGGTAGTCTACTGTGGATTTGGCTGGAGAGGTCAGGGCCCATTTTTTCCCAGTTGTATCCTCAGTAGCCACAGATAAGAAGCTTCCCAGTGATATCTGGTTAGGGTAGAGTCTCAGAAGTCCTTGATATCCCTCACAGTTCTTTTCAGTTCTCAGAAACGTGCTCTTATCCACCCTTTACAAAGGGCAGTGTTAGATATACAGGAAATCACAGAGCTAGTTAGAGACTGGACACAGGTTCCCTGGTTGAGGCTGCTTGTGACTGTGAAGCTTATTTCCAACCAGAATCGTAAAGGATGTACCAGTTTCTGAAAAGGGACAGTTCCTTTTTCTGTCTACCTGAGGCAGGAGGGGGCACTATATAGGAAGAGTCTTGGAAGATCTTTGGTGCCCACTCCACCCAAGTTCCTGTTGCTCCCTTCCCTCCTTACAGAAAGAACAGGGTGGTGGGACAAGGAGCTGGGGGTGTAGGTGGTGGGGTTTCTCAGCTGTGAGGCTTGGGGTCTGATGACCTGGGTTAGGTTTGCTCAGGCACAGGGAACTGTGGGACAGTTGGGGGTGATGGCACTAGGATTCACTTTCCCACTGCAGGGAAGTGTGTTTTAATGACCATCAGCATAGCCGCAGGCCCCACAGTCTCGAGTGAGGCTTACTGTGTGAGGACCCAGGAAGTGAGACATCCAAGGGGTGGACAAGGTCAGATGCAGCCTCCTCACCCCAACCACCCTCCTCCTGACATGGGTGAATTTTCAGATCAGGGTTCCCTGTGCCAGCACCAGCACCAGCACCTTCCTCTGTGATAAAATAGTTGGTTTTGAGTATTTGGATGTGGCCCCTGAGACTGCTGCATTGGAGAAGGGGATGAGGCTGTGGTTGGGAAGTGTGACATCTACATGGGGCCATGGTGACAGCCTCTGTTGGGAAATGACCGTGGAGGTGTATTGCAGAGGGGGATGGGGAGCTAGCCTTGCCACCTGCTCCCCTGGACACATCCTGGCCATTGAGTTTGGATGTGAGGGTGAGGCCACTCAGAAGCAGCAGTACCCATGCCCAACCCCCCTCAACCACCTGCCTCCAGCTTCACCTCCACAGTAGAGGTGGGAGATTTTTCCAGAGTTAATCAGGTGGACTGAGGAGCCTGAAGAGGGGGCAGGCAGATCACGTGACTACCGGTCATCACAACAGTCTCACTGGCCCACCCATAGGGACACAGTCATCTTTTTCTGACAGACACGTGCATGGCGGCCATGCTGAGACAGCAGCCCCCCGGTTCTGCCCATGTGAATCAGGGCCCCTTACACCGAGGTGGAGGGCATCAGAGTTGCTAGTTATGTCCAGCATCCAGGCATCTGGGGAGAGTTAAGGTGTTGACCTGAGGGCAGAGCTCCCCTCTCCCCAGTCATATTCCACTTTAATTATACCCTGGCAGGCTTCTTAAAACTAAAAATGCCCCAGACTATCTCAACCTAGTAGGTGAGCACCTCAAGAGATGGGGCCAGGCGTGCACACGCTCCAGTGTGTGTGTGTGCTCTGCTGTCTTCTGAGTGGGAAGTCCACAAAGGGCTCCTGGCCATAGGGTCTGCAGGCAGATGAGGCATAGTCTTAGCCATCCTCCTCTTTCCCTCATATGCCTCATAGGTAGGGAAAGAAGAACATGGAAATTCTGAGCTGAGGCAGGATTTGCTTTTGCTAGTACTGAGTTCTGGCCCGACTCAGAGGGTTGGATAAGACCCTCAGTGATTCTGTTCAGACAGAACATCCTCTTCAAACAGAAAATCCCCAAGCACTCCCACTATTGAGGGATCAGCCCCTTCTTGAGATCAAGGAAGGATTCATTCACCTGCCTGCTGAGAGCATGGGTGGAGGCCACCTAGAGGTAGTGTTTCTCCCTCCCACCCACGTGTCCCAGAGGGCTGGGTTGTCCTCCATCTGCACTTTGCTTCTGGTCAGGGCCCATTTGGGGTCTGGGTCTTGGATGCCTGGCGCATCCCCTGCCCCCATCAGAACTCACGATGGGGCTCCGCCTCCCTTGTGGCTGAGCTCTAGCTGGCGCTGCTGCCTGCCACCCCTCCCGCGGGGGGCTTCCAGCATGGACTGCTCCCTGGGCCTCCTTTCTGGGAATGTCTTCAGAAAGGGGGCCCCTCCTGAGCAGCAACATGGGAAGCATCCAGCTGCCTTTGGACTCCCCCTCCCGCCCACCCCCTGCTGTCTGTGTAACCCTCCTTGCCAGAAATGGCCTGGCCCTTCCCAGTATCCCTTCTCTGACTAATTTTACCTTCTCTTCTATTTTTTTATTTCAGAAAAGCCAGAGTTGGTATAACGTAAGTATCCCCGTTCTCTTCGCTTTGGGTACGTGTGTATTGGGAGGGGGGCATTGCAGGGTTGTACAGTCGGACTCTGACTTGTGGGCTTTTGTCCTCAAAGCTCCCTGGTGAAGGGTGGGTTTGATTGAGGAAACAAAGGAGGGATGGCTCACCTTATCCCCTATCTCGCCCAGGCTGCTGGACAAGGCTGTTCCTGGGCTAAGGAAGGAGTGGCCATTCCAGGGCCAGACTGAATTCAGGGGGTAGGGACCCAAGGTGGGGGTTCACTAGGGCATTGTGGGGGAAATGGTGCCGAAAAACTTTCCCCCATTGGGAGAGAGGCTGTCCCATGTGATGGAATTTGACTTCTGTCCCAGGGTCCTCCCTCACCAGCAGTAAAAGCATGCTCCTTCAGGAAGACCTGTCTAACCCTGGACCATATGGGGAAGGTGTGGCCTGCGGCCATTTCCTAGGTCCAGGTGCTCATACCCAGGAACTGGGTCATGGAGTGGGCATGGAGCAGCTGGTGGGGCAAGTGGCCATGGCAGGCAGGGTCACAGCGTGGGTACGGTGACCAGGGACCCACAGACGGGTGGAGGCTGAAGGGAACCTTGGGTAGATGCAGGGACGGGTTCCAGGTCACTCTCATGGGCTGTTTCCCTACTTGCGTCAGGCTCCTACTGCCCAGCGCCCTGCCTGGCCGGGGACTGTGATTGATCCACCAGCCGCCATTCTCCCAGCACCCAGGCAGGCTGTGCAGATACAGGGTTGATGGGCTGTCCTGACAGAAGGGGCATCGTGGGCCGAGATGGCCCGGGGTGTGAGCGAAGCTGGACTGTACCCCTCATTCCATTCCCTCTTGACTTCCAGGGGACCACCTGGCCTGTGGCTTCCCCAGCTACTCAGGGGTTATAACCTGGAGAAGAGAGAGGCTCGTTCTCTGTTGGGGAAGGGGGGTGTGGGGGGCCAGACTTCCGGAAGCCTCCTTCTCTCAGCCACCCCTTGAATCCCTTTGGGCAGCCGTGCACAAGTTCAGGCCTCCCAAGGGGAGAGGAAGCACCTGGCCTCTTAGTTTAGACATCCCTGGCGGAATGTGGAAGTTCGTTCTTGTCACTAATCTTCCTGCTCCCCCCATCTTACATTTCTCTTTGCTGCTCTTCAGCTGAGCTTTTCGGGTTCCACTCACTCCCTGCTTACCTTTATCTGCTCCACCCTTTGCTCCCCACCTCCCCTTCCTCTCCCCCTTTCCACTTTACCTCCTTTCTCTAGTTTCCATTCTCTTGGCCGGCTTTCCTTCTCATTCTCATTTTAACAGGTTTGATTTTCTCTCTCTCCGTCGGTTTCTGCCATCTATCCTTTCACTTCCTATCCCTTCTCCCTCAGCCCGGTGTCGGGCTGACATCTGAGTACCCGGTAGGGATGGGCTTAGATGTAGGTGGCCGGCTGCTGCCGGGGGCCAGAAGTCCGGGGAGCCGGGCATGGCCAGGAACCTGCTTCTGACTGACCCACCTGCAGCTGAAGACAAGCAGATGCAGTCAGACCCCACTGAGTCTTTGCATCTCTCTGTGGGACATGCTTGCATCCCATCCTGTCCTGCCGCTCACTTTTTATTCATCCTAGGTGGTGTCCTTTCACCCTCCTCCCCCCCCTTGCCACAAATGAATGGAAGAAGCCTCATGGGCTCTCCACTCAGCATAGGACATGTGATCACAGAAGCTCATGGGAGCTCTTCTGAGCAGGTGCAGGGGCCACCCCCACTCCTGGACCCTTCTGTGTTCTCACTCTGGGGCTTGCCCTTGGGTGCCAAGGCATGCTTCTTCTTCAGTGTGCCTGGCACTCACCTGTGCTCTCATGCCCAGATGCCTCATTGGGAAACTTCAGCTGAGCTGGCCCCACTCCCTGGTCACCCCTACCCCCACCCCCCAGCGGACCCTGTGATTAGGCTCCTGCCCCACCCTGCTGCTTTCATCTTCTATTCTGCTTCCCCTTAGGGAGCTCAGCCCTCCTGGCTTGCATCTGCGTTTCCCTGGGCTGGCTGGAATTGAACCTTCTGGAAGGATCCCTCTCTGCTGCTCTCAGCTCCGCTCACTGTCCTCTATAATTTCTCTCCGGGTACTAGTATCCTCCTTCCAGCCATTCTGATGCCTGAGGCTCCATCAGGGCACTAGAAGTTTTTCAGTTAGGTGAAGGCTTTGTCATCCCCAGCCTTGGGGAACATTAGGAGCCCCTGGATGGATTCAGAGCATGGGGGCCAGTACTCTGCAGAGTCAATATCTCAGGCCCACAGGGGCTGCCAGATGTGGGAGGAACCCCCCCCCCCCAACTCACACTCCTGCTCCAGTCTTTCTCCTTCCCTGCCACCTGTCTGCAGAAAAAAATAGCATTTTACTTTTCATGGTTAACCAGGGAGGCACTGTCACCATGATGACAAAACAGCTTGTTCTGACAAGTGTGTCACCTGGAGGAACATGTCTGGAGCCCGGTGGCATGTGGAAAGGCTTCAGCCTGAGAGTGTGGGCTCAAGAGTGGAGTTTGAAGGCCATGCTATCTACAAGGGTCCTGAGGCCTTCCCAGCCCTACTTACACCAGCCCTTTTCACCACAGGCACCTGGTTTGCCACCCCCGTCTCTGCCTGAAGGTCCCCAGCTCTGGAGATACCCCCAGTGGACCTGAGATGGAGGGAAAGGAAGAAACAGGGTTTTGCCTTAAGCGAGGAGCCAAGGGCAGAGGTGGTGGTGACCTGGTCAGGGCCCCTGGGGTAGGAGGGGTGTAATCTGCTGCCCCCCCCCCCCACCACAGACAGCTCCTGCAAGGCATGGTGGGTTCAAGTCCCAGGTGAGGGCCACTGACACTGGTCTCCCTGTGCCTCAGAGGGCAGATGTCCTCTCCTCTACCTAGTGTCACTCATTCCTGCAGGGAAACAGAATTTCTGAGATCAGAAGGCAGGAGCCCAGGCCCTGGCAGCACCTCGGTTCCCTGGGGCCCCTCTGGTAGGGAGTGCCGGCCTATGGAGGGGAGAGTGGGATAGTGCCGAGCCTTTGGAATGGCCAAGTACGTCTGGCTGGTCTAAGATTGAGAATAAAAGCACAAAGCTTTGTAGGACTGGGATTCGGGGGGTTGGGGGTTGGGCAGTGAGGAGAGAGGAGTGATGCAGGGGACAAGCCTGGCAGCCTGGCGTGTCCCCAGGGGCTAATGCTGCTTCCCGTACCTCTGCCCGACTCCCCTCTGTGTTTACCCTCTAATTGGAAGAATCCTTGAGCTTCTCTCCTGTGACCCCGTCATCAACTTTTTCCACATAAGCCCCTACACCCAGCCCCACCCTGAATCTCTCCCTTCTGTGCCCTGTCCCCTCCCTGTCTCCTATTCCCACCTGTGGTTTCTGCCCACCTGGACCTGGCCAGAGTGAGGGTTTCCTTTGTGGATCTTAACTGGTTTCTTCCCAGGTGAGGTCAACGCTTCACTGAGACCCATCTGTTTTTCTCCTGGCTCCTCCACATCCTCCTTCCTGTTGGACCTGGGGAGGGGGTACCACTTGGTCCCAGCTCCCAGTGTTTGTCCTAGAGTTAATGTTTAGCCCAGGGCCAGTTCCCTCTCTGCCGGCCTCTGCCCTGCCCAGCCCTGCCCAGCCCTGCCCTTGGTGAGGGGGTGGAGGCTACAAAGGCTGAGCCCACTGAGACTCCTCCCCCAAGGCAGTATCTCTTTGGGTCTGTCCTGTCCCTGTGTCACCCCTTATAGGTCAAACAGTCATCTTCTCATTTGGCCTCCAAAAATACTCATGTTTCCAGGTAATACCTTTAGGATTCAGAGCCTTGTGAAGCTGTCGACTGTCTACATCTTGGGGTTTGGTCTTACCCAGAGAGAGACATTTGGGTCACCCTGGAAAATGGGATTATTGTGTTCACCTGCTACAGTGCTCAGGACCACATGTGGGAAGCTCGGATGTGTGCTGGAGAGAGTGCGGGCAGGAGCTGGGTTCTGAGAAGCCAGGCATATATAGGATAAGGGCTTGCTGTGCTGCAGATAAGATATGGTGTAATTAGGAACTGTTTGAGCTGGGGATAAGGAAGGCATTCTTTTGGATAATGAATGCATTCACTTGGTAAATATTTTTTGAGTAC
Source organism: Otolemur garnettii (assembly GCF_000181295.1). Lineage (NCBI taxonomy): Eukaryota > Metazoa > Chordata > Mammalia > Primates > Galagidae > Otolemur > Otolemur garnettii. The sequence continues at coordinate 1,547,353 of NW_003852503.1, read as the reverse complement.
CCTGATACCTGTTTAGCCCGTATCCAAAATTCCTGGGATCAAAAGTGTTTAGGATTTAGGGCTTTATCAGACTTGGAAATATTTTCATATTTATAATGACCCAAGTCTAACCATGAAATGTTTTGATGCTTCATATGCTGTTTATACACACAGCCTAAAGGTAATGTTTTACAGTACTTTTGATAATTTTGTGCATGAAACAAAGTTTTGATGGTAGTTTGTCAGATGAGATCAGCTGTGAGATTTTCCACTCATACCCTTGTGTCATTGCTCAGAAAGTTCCAGATTCTGGAACATTTTGGATTTTCGTGTTAAGGATGCTCAACCTGTATTTGAAACACATTGTGCTAAGTGCTGGAGAAGATAGAAGCCTGTAGGGGGTGCTTTTCCTCCCTGGAGAAGCTGGTAGTCTTAAGGCATGACTTTGCTATGTGATGAATGGAGTGATGGCTGGGGCCAGGGGGTGCCAGTGTAGACAGGCATGTAGGAGCTTGTCAGGAGAGGGTTTGAGGGAAGATTCACACTCTTCCTCTACTTTGTCAAATACTGTTTACCTGGGTGGACCCAGATGCTTCTGAGTTAGCATCTTCGGCTTTGGGACCCAGGAGTCTACATTTTGTTGTTGTTGTTTTTATTTTTATTTATTTATTTTTTGAAGACAGAATCTCAAACTGTCGCCCCAGATAGAGTGCCTGTAGCATCACAGCTCACAGCAACCTCAAACTAGAGCTCAAACAATTCTCTTGCCTCAGCCTCCCAAGTACCTAGGACTATAGGTGCCTGCCACAACGCCCGACTATTTTTTGTTGTAGTTGTCATTGTTGTTTAGCTGGCCCCGGCTGGTTTAAACCTGTGAGCCTCAGTTTATGTGGCTGGCACTCTACCCATTGAGCTATGGGCACCACCAGAGTCTACATTTTTATTTATTTTTGTGATGGAGTCTCAAGCTGTCGTCCTGGGTAGAGTGTCATGGCATCATAGCTCACAGCAGTTCTCCTGTCTCCTCCCAAGTAGCTGGAAGTACAGGCACCTGCCACAACGCCCAGCTAGTTTTTGGTTGCAGCTGTCATTGTTGTTTGGTGGGCCCAGGCTGGATTCGAACCCAACAGCTCAGGTGGATGTGGCTGGCGCCTTAGTTGCTTGAGCCACGGGTGCCGAGCCAGAGTCTACATTTTTTAATGTATTCACTGGGTCATCTTTAAGAACACTCAAGTTTGAGTGTTCTTTGTCCAAGACTCCTAGCACAAAGTCCTCATTCTTCTCCTTTTTTTTTTTTTGTTATATGCAGCCTCTGCATCCTCTGTGTGAGGTACCATAGGCAAAGTGGCATTTCCAGGCATTGGGATAGAGCACTCTATTTGGCTCAAGGGTCTGACTGTTCCTGGGAAGCTACATCTCCCCAGGACTACTGCTGTCTCACCCCTGTGCTTAAGGCCTCAGCCTGGAGCCTTTCTTGTCCTCCTGGACCTGGCTTGGGCCACTTCTCTCCCTGGACTTTGCTGCTTCCTTTTGAGCAAAGACGCAACTCTCTGCCCTTAGCATTGCTGCTTTACCCTCAAGGCCTGGGCTACGTCTGCAATCCTCTCGGCCTTGGTCCCCTCCTGCCAGTGCCCAAAGTGGGGTAGGGCCCCAGGAAAGAAAGGAGATACCTAGGCAGACCCCAGAGCTGTTGACCTCAACTTCTTCCCCACCAGCAGGGTTGAAACTAGCTCAGGGGGACGCCCCAGTCTGCCCTGCTGCTGCAGGGAAGTTGGTGGATAGATGGGTCAGTGAGGGGACAGTGCTGTCTCCAAGAAGCCTGTGGTTGTTTGAGTCTCAAATTTCAGATTTCATCACAACAGCAGTGCCCTGGCACCTCCCTACCCCCTCCCCCACCGAAGCCCTGGCCAATAATGTTCCATGGCAGGAAACATCTGCTGGGGAGGCTAGGCGAGGCTGAGGGTTACTGGAGGACGTTGGCCAGGACCATCACCCAGATCTTGTAACTCGAAGCATGTGGTGTAGGGCTCCTGCCCTGCCTGCCCACCCGCCCTGCCTCCCTCCCTCCTGCCACGGGTGACTCTAACAAAGAACTTGTTTGCTGCTCAGGCAAGAGGAGCACAGGCTGAGGAAAGGGGTGTGTGTCGGGCTGGGGGTAAAAGCAGGCCCTGCTGCTACAGCCACTGGCGGCCACTGTGCCTGGGTGAGGGCTGTGAGTCATAGCGACCAGCCCCCGCCCAGGGGAGAGATTGCACATTGATTAAACGTGCCCCTGATGGGCCAGACTCATGTGGGGAGCTGAGCGGTTGATTTCCTCCTTGGAGCTCCAGACCAACTGTGGGTGACTCTGCAGACTGTGTGACCCTGGAGCAGGCTGTGAGGAATCTTCTACCTGCCAAGTTTGCCTGCCTGCATACTACAGGGCCTGCCCTTCAGGACCCTCAGCTGGCTCAGCGCACCTGCTATGCTGTCTGCGTCCTCTGGACTCTTGGGGTAACCGCGCTGACCAGGAGGAGGTGCTCGACCACACCCCCTCTGGAATACTCTTAGCCAGCAGACAGAGCCCAGCCATGGGAGGCTGGCGGGCTAGCTTGTCCTGAGAGCCACACTGGCCTCTTAGGTGGGGCTTTCGCACTGGGGACGCCACCGTAGGAGAGGAAAGGACATCAGTGCCTGAAGAAACCAGAGGTTGCCCGGCTGCTTCAGGGAAGGCGAGGCTGATTGTTTTCATCCTGTGGAAACAGTTGGGAATTAGAGCTTAAGGAGGTGGGCTCCATTGAGTGGGGTGGCCTGGGCAGGCGATGGAATCTTTGACGGAGTCGGGGGTCCTCTGGAGCCTCCTGCTGGAGCAGGACAGCCGGGCACTGCAGCGTCACCTGACGAGGTTCACGGACGTGCCCATGAGTGCCGAACACTGTTGCTGGCATGGATCTGAGGAAATCCCCGCCGTGAGTGTGTGACCTGATTTCTCTGTGTCTCTGTGACAGTTCTGCAGGGAGTATCCCTGTCATGCTTCACTTGGTGGTGCTGAGGGCCCAGATTTGACAATACTGGAACCAAAATTGCTGGCCATTTTAAATTAAAATAGGTGAGGTGTGCCTCACCTCTGCAAGAGATTGCTTTAAGAGTACAGGGGCTGGGAGGGAGAGGGCCATGGTCTCTGGCATCATGGTGGCAGGTGGTGGCAGGCCCAAGGTACCCACCTAACGTGTCTATTCCTTAGACTCCAGCAGGGAAAGGTGGCTAGAGCTCAGTGGAAGAAGCCATCTACTGGTCTGGATTAATGAGTCTGTAGGACGGGGTGACTACAGAGGCCAGGGCTGAATTTGTAGCTCCTGTCCCCGCCAATGCAGCTTTGTTCTGATGGGAGGAGCAGCTCCCTCGATTTGCCTGTGGGTTGGAGACTGTGACCAAACTCCCTGCCCCCCACTTCTGTAGGTATCCGGGTAGTCCCTGGGTATGAGAGAAGCAAGGTGGAGGGAGCGCTGGTGAAAGCGTGTCTAACGTGGAAGGACTCCCAGGCTTCTGGGGATTGGATGCCTGAGGTTGTTTCACCTGAAGGGGCTTTGGGGCCACCTCATAGGCTGCTGCTCTGGCTTATCATGGAAGTTTATAAAGACCCCTGCAGTGGTTCTCAACCTTCCTAATGCCATGACCCTTTCATATAGTTCCTCATGTTGTGGTGACCCCCAACCATAAAATTATTTTGCTTCTTCATAACTGTAATTTTGCTACTGTTACAAATCGTAATGTAAATAGCTGATATGCAGGATGTGTTGTCAATGGTCGTGACCCACAGGTTGAGAACTGCTGCCTTAGAGGGCATGGAAGGCCAGTGGGAGCCCCCAGCGCAGAGAGGGGCCAGAGCATCCCATCGTGGAGGGAGTGTGCTCTTGTGGGGAAGCGCCCCCTATTTCCCTCTTGGCACAAGGTCCAGGAGCGCAAACCCTCCAGAGATGAAATCCGGTAGCAGCTCAGACCAGCGACGGAGTCAGACGGCCTTGGTTCATGTTCTGCTCTCCTAAGTTGACTAACGTTTCTGTTCCTTAGTTTTCTGGACTATAAAATGGGAGAATGAAACAGCCTTGTGGTCAGGTGCAGTGGCTGGTGCGTAGTCCTTACTCCACATTAGCTTAATAAGAGTTCTAGAGTACACAGTCAGACAGAATGAGGAACTTACTAATGGTCAGGTGGTTATGAGAGGGATTTCAGAGAGCGGACTCTGTTCCAGGAGGCCTATGGGTCATCTGGATTTGATAACTTAATACCAGTTTGAAACCAGTGTATGGGCCCGAGGAATGTTGTCCTCTAAGGTTTTTGCTAGCCATAGACGTCATGGGACAGGCTGGCTTCCAGATCATCACTCCCAGTGGCCCCAATACTAGCTTCAAACATACAGCAGACCAACTTCAGAAGTCTGCAATTCTGTGACAGCCTAGCATTGCTTTTGGAAAGGTAACAGAGCACTTACTATTGCAAGTGGAATGCGTTCTACAAATATGCCCAGAACAAAAGTTTGCCGTTCTAAAGTTTAAATTAACTATAGACAAAGTGGTAAAAACACCCTCTTCTCTCTCTTCTGGAAAACCTCTCCAAACTCAAATCATGCCATTTTTCTGCCCCATAATTTCCTGATGCACCCCCTTTCCCACTAGCACAGACCATCGGGCCACAGCTTCAGTTTCTTTGTGTGCCACTTAGCTTTACAGAGAGCCAAAAGATGAAACATGTAAGGCTCATTCCCTCAGTCCTACAGCTGTATGCCTGTGGATTCCCAGGGAAGTGGATGAGAAAGTATAGATAGCTAAGACCTGAGTGTCTCTGAGGGTCAGCAGGAGAATCCATCTGCAGGCACCTGCTCCTGGCTGGGGCTCAGCAGTGTTGTCTGCTTATGTAGGTCAGCGGGTCCCTGGGTGGAGCAGACATATCTGTGAGCCACCCATACTTTTTGTCTGCTACCCTTGGGTGCTCTTCCTCTATGGGCATAGATGTTATTATTTATTTTTTTAACTTTAAGACTATAAGCCTTGAGAGGCTGGGATTCCCGTCTATTCTGCTGGTTCACAGAATTTCTAGGGAGGATTTGCTAAGGCAGTTTGTGGGTGGCAGGCACCCGGGAAAGCTGGGTAGGAGGAGATAGCACAGGCTGAGGGGCGTGAGCTCTGCCGCTGACCCGCTGGGGACCTGGGTCGGGTGCATCGCTCTGGCCTCAGTCTCCCCCGGTTACTGTGAAATCTGGATTAGGTAATCGTGTAAGGTTGGGAGTGAAAGTCAGGTACCTCTAGTGTTCCATGTGTGCTTTTGAATGATCTACCTGTGTACTTACGTTGGCACTTATTTTATGGTTTAGGATTTTTTTTTTAACACTATCTAAATTTAGGATTAAAAAAAAGATCTTGTCTTTCACATACTGCCAAATGCTCATGGTGCTGATCGTGTCAACACCTTCTCCTGAGAGGTGTGCTCGGGTCCTTCATTTCCTGGGCCTTGCGGGGGGTTAGGAAGCCCCCCGGGACCCACAATTTACTGTCAAAATGGTGCTGCAGCTGGCATGTGGTCCCAGGAAGCCGCCTGGACGTGTCCTTCCCGTTCTGCCTTTCTCTTTGTCGGATATAATGTGGGTCCCTCCTCGTACTTTTGACATCTCCTCTTTGATGAGCACTGGCTACAAAGCTCTTGTAGGACCAGATGCTCCCCACTGTCTGGCTCTAGGGTCTGTGGAATTGCAGAGCCCTGTCCTGGCCTTTTTTTAACATACCAGCAAGTGCTCCTCTGCACCTTCCTCCCTGACCCCGGAAACCCGCACCCAGCTGTATCCTCCTAACTCTGGCTGTTGTCGTGCAGGTGTTAAGCCCCACTTACAAGCAGAGAAATGAAGACTTCAGGAAGCTCTTTAAGCAACTTCCAGACACGGAGCGCCTCATTGTTGGTGAGCTGGGTGACCTGGAGAGAGCGAGGAGGGAGTCTAGGAGTCCACAGCCTAGAACTGTCTGGAAGCTGTGAGATAACCCAAGTGAGCGTGTGGAACAGAGAGAGAAGTGTGCAGAGCGCTAGCCCCAGCTTCAGGGCTCAGGCGTGAGCACCAGTTCTGAGGCAGCCTCAAGGGCCCCACCTGGAAGGAGTCACTGCCACTTTATCCTGAAGCTGGCCCAGAGGTGGAGGGGCTGACATCATCATCATGGTGGGTGTAGGGTGGGGAGTGAGTTGAATTTTATTAGTCCTTCCTCCCTCTAACTTCTGTGGCATCCTCCCCATCATTGCTCTGCCCCTAGACAACTGCTAGAGCACCGTCTTTATGGTTGCGTTCCTGATTGGGAGATGCCAGGGAATTCCTCTGCCACTAGATCAAGTGTCTGACACCCCTAGTCAGTGGCAGGCTATTGGGCTCCCCCAGTGCTGCTGTGAGGGATGATGTGCCCAAAATGCTTCCTGTCTCTGAGCCAGCGCCCTTATCCTCCTTCCTGCCGCAGATTACTCATGCGCACTCCAAAGAGACATCCTCCTTCAGGGCCGACTCTACCTCTCTGAAAACTGGATCTGCTTCTATAGCAACATCTTCCGCTGGGAAACCCTGGTAAAGACCTGGGGCTGCTCCCTCAGCTGTGGCTGAGCAGGCTGCCCTCCCTGGAGTCCTAAGTCTCTGTGTAATCAACAAAAACACATGCCTGGTCCTGAAGGGTATCCAGTTCTGAGTACCAATAATGGGATCTTCTCCACCGTGGGTTCCCCTCCCTCCCTCTTGGGTGTGGGAGACTTAAGAGCATTTGCTTTGGACAAACGCAGGTGAATATTTGGAAGGAGTTATTGCAGGAGGAAGCATAGTAAAGTGGAAAAAAGAATATGGAATGGCTTGGGCCTCAGAAGAACTAGCCTTTACACCTTCTGGGCTCTCCAGCTAATTAACTGTGTGATTTTAGGCGGGTCCTTTCTCTCTTTGCCTCTGTTTCATCATCTGGTACAGGGTCCTCCAAAAGTCTCCATACACAGGCATAGTTAATAAGCTCTCACATCTGGCACGTGTTCACCATGAGAGAGAGGACTTCGTGTGTGTGTGTAGAAAGAGATGGCCAACACGTAGAGAATGTTTGGCCATCAGTATTCTGTAAATAAAGGTATAGTTAGCTACAATTTCCTCTTTTCTCTATGTATGGCAACTTTCGGGAGACCCTGTATAATTAGGTGGAGAAAGATTCACAGGGGATTTTTATGTCCCAGTGCCAATGTTTTACGTTCTGTAAGTGGCAAATAAAAGCAGGACCTCTACACACTCAGCAAACTGCGGAGAAGTGAGAGATTAAGTTTCCTGGACCAAGAGTCTAAATACTCAGGGCTGCAGATGAGGCTCAGTCCCTACCTTGCTACAAAACCTCTGTGAAATAAGGGGGCAAACCAGGTGACCTTGAAGGTGGCCCCTGCCAGGGTTGGAAAGGGTGTAAACTGTGATCTGGTGTCCTCTGTCTACACTGCTGTCACGTGAACGCTTTGCCTGACTGCTCAAGCCCCTTCTCACTTTTGTCCCTCCGCTGTGCCATCGGATGCCAGCTGACAGTCCGTTTGAAAGACATCTGCTCCATGACGAAAGAAAAAACAGCTCGCCTCATTCCTAACGCCATCCAAGTTTGCACTGATTCAGAAAAGGTAAGCAGAGTCCGATTCTGGCCTTTCTACTCCCCCCCGGTCCCCATGCCCCACTCCCCCTGCTCCTTTCCCTTCAATCGCACAAACAGAATGGGAGTGAGAGGCTGTGCCAACTCCAGCGTCCACCTCCTGAGTGGGCAGGATGGTTGTAGGCTGAGCCGGGGAGGGTGGATTGGCAGAACATTTAACTTGGAGCCAAAACACCTAAATTAGAGGTTCTCCACTGTGAGATCATCTAATCTCTCCGAGCCTCAGTTTTAAAATGGAGCCAGGAACACCTATTTAATAGTCTTAAAATAACATTGCACATTTGAAAACACTGCCCCGTTAGGCAGAACAGGAGTGGAAGTCGTCATAATTGCCCAGTAGCATAGCTGATTGTGTCTCAAGAGGATGAGGCGTCTTCCTTGGTATGGGGAGAATGTGGTAGATAAATTTTAGGACAGAGAAAAGTGGGTTTTTTTTGGTTTTGGGGGGGTTTTTTTTGAGGCAGAGTCTCACTGTGTCGCCCTCAGTAGAGTGCTGTGGCATCTCAGCTCACAGCAACCTCAGATTCTTAAGTGATTCTCTTGCCTCAGCCTCCCAAGTAGCTAGGACTACAGGCACTCACCACAACACCTGGCTATTTTTTTTGTCATCGTTGTTGCAGTTGTCACTGTTGTTTAGCTGGCCTGGGCCAGGTTCAAACCCACCAGCCTCGGTGCATATGGCCAGCACTGTACGCACAGAGACCCACTAGGTCTCTGCTGAAGACAAAATATTTCCCTTGGACTTGGGCAGTTCAGTGGCAAGAACCAGCAAACTTGGGGGCCACATAGTCTTAGGCTGGAATTCTGTTTCCAGTGCTAGCCAGCTATGATGATATAGTGGCCTAGCCTCAGCAGCCCGTTACTCTGATTAGGTAACAGCAGCTTCCTATATTGTCTTAAGTCTTTTTGTTGGGTTTAAATGAAACAGCATTTGTTGTGTAGCACTTCATGGGTGGTCAGGAAAATCTGGTTTTCTGTTGCTTTTCTGTCCCTTGTTCCCCAGACATGTTGAAGAATGCCTAAGACATACTAATAGTCAAATACTTGTTGAACAAATGGAAAGGGTTGGTGGCTGTGTCTTGTCCTTCCACTTAGGTTAGCTCACAGCTCTCCCCTTACCCAGTTCCAGGAGGTAGGGGAAGGGCATCTTTTATGGAGATGAGAAATTCAAACCAGGGCCAGAAGCACTGAGCAAAGTTGGGGCAAATATTGAAAGACCTGGTCATAGTGATGGCTCAGAAGTACCCAGGCCCCCAGCGTGCTGGCCCCATCACCAAAGCGGCTATGTGTGACCATGGATCACTGAGAATCATTAGTATTTGAGGATGGACTCTGTATCTTTTCTTTTCTTTTCTTTGAGATAGTCTCAAGCTGTTGCCCTGGGTAGAATGGCATGGCGTCACTGCTCACCACAACCTCAAACTCTTGGGCTTAAGCTATTCTCTTGCCTCAGCCTCCCAAGTAGCTGGGCTAATAGGCACCCTCCCACACACACAACGCCTGGCTTTTTTTGTTGTTGTGGTTGTCATTGTTTTCGCTGGCTGGGGCCAGGTTCAAACCCACTAGCCTTGGTGTATGTGGCCGGCCCCCTACCCACTGAGCTACGGGCGCTGCCTCAGTATCTTTTCTTAAGGGGAGGATGACCAAGTCTCCGTTGGTAACACCATAAGTCTAAGCAGACATTTCTTCCAATTCAGCACTTCTTCACTTCCTTCGGGGCCCGGGATAGAACGTACATGATGATGTTCCGGCTCTGGCAGAATGCACTCCTAGAAAAGGTAGGTACTGACTGGCCGCTGCCTTCAGCCCCAGCAGGGATGTTACCAGAACATTCTTTCCCTTGGGGGTGGGCCCCCCAGGGAGTTTGCCTTTCCTCTGCATGGACCAGCTACAGAGAAGCCCGTGTCCCCTCAGGGTTCTGGGAATCCCCCAGATTCGGGTGGGTGATGCATTCTCCCTCGGAGAGCACTGACCTGGGACCTGAACTAGTCCATTCTCCTCTGTGTCTGTCCCCACAACAGGTGGGAGTAAGGCACTCAGTGACCTCAGGCCCTTGAGTTCCACTGCTTTAAAATACACCAGGATTGGTTTTAAATGGGTGCAGTAAAAGATACACTCTCAGGCTGGAAGAAAGTTTAATATTCACAGAGCTCCAGAGACAGGAAGTACAGTATGTCCTATGGGGTCACAGGGGATGAGCCAAGGGGTGTCAGGAGGCAGAGGGAGTGAGGGGGCAGGCCAGCAGGGTTGGGGTTGGTTAGGCTGAATAGCTTCAGCAGGCTTCAGGGCACCAGCGCTATCTCTCGTACCTGCCCTTGGGTTACTTAGGACAGGGAATATGATCTGGAAATGGATAAGGGAATAGTTGGAGATGTGGCCTTTGGTTGGGGTAGCTGCCTGTTAGAGGCACGCTCCCAAATGAGCTGTTTTCTCTCTCTTAGCAATTAGCTAACCCCAGTGGGTGGGTCCCTCCTCAGGCAGGAAGGCTCCAGATGCTTGTGCATCAAAATAAGAAAATATAGGCCAGGTGCAGTTGGCTCACCTGTAATCCCAACACTCTGGGAGGCCGATGCGGACAGATTGCCTGAGCTTGAGTTTGAGATCAGCTCTGAGGTACAGCGAGACCCCTTCTCTAAAAAATAGCCAGGCGTTGTGGCGGGCGTCGATGGTCCCAACTACTTGGGAGGCTAAGCCCAAGAGTCTGGGGTTGCTGTGAGCTATGATGCCACAGCACTCTACTGAGGACGGCAAAATAAGACTCTGTCTAAAGAAAAAGAAAGAAAATATAGTTAACACAGCTACCAGTGACTACTCATGTTTAAATTACATGATGAGGACATACAGATGAAGGAGGTGTCATGGTTCCCACCCATGGAGAGGTCCTCTCAGAGGCAGTCAGTTGGGAGACTAACTCAGAGAAAGAGACATAAGGGGGAAAAAGCGTGCATGTGTACATGTGTCTGTGTGTGTGTATGTAGTATATGTGTGTGTATTTTATACTACATATGAGATTGACATACATGTATTTAATTGTACGCGTGTATTGGCCTTGACTCCAGTTCAAACTAATTGCTATATATGAAAATTGAGTAATTGAGTTTCTTCTGATCTGACAGTTGATAGCTCTGGCACCAGTCCTGGAAAATTACCTGAGCTGGGGGTCTTCTGCCTTTCTTAGCCACCAATAATAGTAGTAAAATGGTAATGTGTTTACATCTCCACTGGCAGTTTTGAATTTCCAGTTCACCACTGTGGCCGTTTCTAAATAAAACACAGGCCATCCATATGCTTTGCAAGCACCCTTGCAAAATATTTCTTGAGAATTTCTGCCTGCTGAAGGGGATCTGCTAGTTGTGCTTATTCTGCTGGCGTGGTGAGCCATGTTGAGCTGCGGGGAGCAGGTCAGGGAAGCTGCCTGGGGAGGGTGACCGGTGAAGCAGAGTAGGGCATGGTTTGGCAGAGAAGCGGATGTGTTCCAGGTGGGGAGACTATTGCACTTAAAGACCAGAGATGGGGGCTGGAAGGTAGGTCCAGATAAAAGAGGGGGAGATGCCTCCCTTGGGCACTGCGAGGGTCTACCCAGAGAGCTGCCACCCCCAAACCCTGCTAGCCCAGAGATCGAGTCTTGATTCCACAATTCCAGGCAGTTCTCCTTAGTCAGAAAACTGGAGTGCTGGCTTATGGGGTCCTGCCAGCGACCTGATTCTTAAACTGTGTTTTGAAAGGGGGGTCTTGGAAGCTCTCACACTCTTTATGAAGTTTGAGTTTAAAAAAAAAAATACTGATCTGTTCTGTTTTCCTTCACATCATTGCCATTGTTTTCACATCCTTTTGCAACTACCCTTCCTCCCAATCATCGTCTCTACCTCTGATCTTTGACAGTTTTTCTTCTTCTTTCTGAAGACTCTGAATGCCATGAGGATCAACTTGTCTTAGGACAGTGTGTGTGTGTGTGTTTTTTAGGACAGAGCTTTTAAGTAGCACACATAGACATCAGTGAAATAAAACACTGGAACTAATGCGTAGAACCGATCCCACTGGAGAATAAACGAGGAACTACCATGTTTCCCCAAAAATAAGACACTGTCTTATATTTATTTTTTCTCAAGAAGACACACTAGGGCTTATTTTCAGGGGATGTCTTCCTCTCCACACCGAAGTGCATCACTAGGTCTTATTGTCGGGGTAGGGCTTATATTTAACAAATGCATAGAAATCCTGCTAGGGTCTATTTTTTGGGTAGGTCTTATTTTCAGGGAAACACGGTATTCAGGTAGCCAAGAGGGTTGGGCCCCTTTCACTGTGAGAATGGAGAACTCTCCAGAACCACAGGAACACTAGAGCTATGGGATGGTCTACCTCTGAGGTCAAACCTCATTCTTGGAAGCGATCTAATAGGGCCTGTGTGGCCACAGTTAATACAAAAGATTTCCACAGTGGTCATGAGACTGGTTCAGGGGACCTTTGGGTGCTCATTCAGAGTCCAAATCAGAAGCTCTGGGATCCCAGGACCCCTGAGTAACATGGGCTTATGCCACTTAATGCTGGACCCCATCAGTAAGAAGAGAAGGTGAAGCAGGTACCACTCTCCAGGGCAGCTTGCCCCATTCGGCAAACCTCTGTTGAGCGAACAGGCAAGGAAAGGCCACATTTCTGCCTTTGCCAAGATTCCTATTTCATGGCAGAAAATCGGCATCTTGCTGAGAGGTCCCCACTCTGTTGTAGTTCAGCTAGGGAGAGTGAAGTGCCTTCTCCTACCCTGAAGGGGGGCAGCCCAACTCAGTGCCTCTGTGCAGAACGGGGCACCTGAGAAAGGGAGGATCAGCAGCGCCCGATCTCCCCTGCAGCCTCTGTGCCCCAAGGAGCTCTGGCACTTTGTCCACCAGTGCTACGGGAACGAGTTGGGCCTCACCAGTGATGACGAGGACTACGTGCCCCCCGATGATGACTTCAACACGATGGGGTGAGCGAGGCTGGGGGCAGGCTGCTCAGGGAGCCTGGGGGCAGTGTGGCAACCAAAGCCTTACTGGGAAAATGGCCTCTGAATAAGGCTGTATATCAAGTGAGGGAGTGAGCCTTGGGAATACCTGCAGGAAGAATGATCAGGGCAAGGGGCAGCCAGCAGGCTGGTACGGCTGGACAGTGAACCAGGGGAAGTGGTTGGATGAGATCAGGCAGGCAGAGGGGCAAAGTCGGAGGGCCTTTTGGCCAACAGATGATTGGCTTCTACTCAGAGTGGATGGGAAGGTTTTGAGTAGGTAACTGATAAGGTCTGACGTCAGATTTTAGCATGATTACCCTGGCTTCTGTGTTTGAAATACACTAAGAGGGGAAAGGGCAGGTGCTGGGAGACTTGTTACGAGACTATTGAATTATTTAGGTACCTTAGATGAGAGATAGTGGTGGTTTGGACCAGGAGGGTAGCAATAGAAACGGCAATAAGTGGTTAGACCCTGAACATAGCTTGAAAGATTTGCTGGTGGAACAAAAGGTGACTTTAAGGTTTTCTTTGGCCCCGAAGTGTTCTTAGAAGAAGTTTTCCCTCTGAAGTGTACAAGCTGAGATGTTTACTGGTTATGATTCAGAAATTAGGAATGCCACCAAGGGAGCATTCTGTCCAAAATCCTGTTAGTCGCTGTTTAGGAAGTGAAATGTATCCTCAGAATCCAGATACTTGATGTATCTGGATGGGACGGGGGAAAAAACAGCTTCAGATGAATAATAGCGGTCATATTTAGTTAGGGATAAATCTAAGGAGATTGCCTAGAAGTGAGTTTGGGGCCAGAAATTTTACACGGGGGGTCAGGGATGACTGGAGTGGGATGGGAAGGAGGCATTGGCAGAGGGGAGGTTGATCTTGGTTAGAGGAAGATCACAGTGCAAGGAAGCAGGGAATCTCGTCATTCTGGAGGGGTGAGTCAGAGTTGGTTAGAATCATTGGCTGGGCTCAGTGCCTGTGGCTCAAGCGGCTAAGGCGCCAGCTACATACACCTAAGGTGGCGGGTTCGAATCCAGCCCGGGCCTGCCAAACAACAATGATGGTTGAAACCTAAAAATGGCCAGGCATTCTGGCGGGCACCTATGGTCCCAGCTACTTGGGAGGCGGAGGCAGGAGACTCGCTTGAGCCCAGGAGTTGGAGGTTGCTGTGAGCTGTGATAGCACAGCACTCTACCCAGGGGACAGCTTGAGGCTCTGTCTCAAAAAAAAAAAAGAATCATTGGCTGTCTTGATCGTGGAGGTTAATGCGGGCTTGCTGGCCTCTTCTCTCAGCTACTGTGAGGAGATCCCTGTGGAAGAGAATGAAGTGAATGACAGTTCTTCCAAAAGCAGCATAGAGACCAAGCCGGACGCCAGCCCTCAGCTGCCCAAGAAATCCATCACCAACAGCACATTGACGTCCACGGGGAGCAGTGAAGCCCCCGTCTCGGTATGGATAGTTGGCTCTTTGCTGCATCCTGTGGCCAGGATGTTTCCTAGCTTCATTAATGCCACAGGAACCCAGCCTGGGGCAGGTAGAGGGGAGGTCAGTTACATTGCGGGCACTTTATTCACGGAGACCTCCTGGAGCAGGTGGGTTCTCTGTATTCTGGGGGTGTGGTTCCAGGGTTCAGAGCTGGGTTTTAGGTGCCTGGGACAAATGAAAACCATTCCTAGTCCACTGTGGGATCTTTGCCTTGGTGGGTTGCTCCAGATCAGCCCTTCAGTGGAGAACTATTCCAGGACTTTTTCACTGCCTTGATCTGAAGTCAAAGTCCTGTACAATACCCATATTTATTCAGTTCCTAGTATATGCTCTGTGGTTTCTTTTCCAGCTGTGCTAGACTTTGTGGGAGCTGTGTGAATGTAGGAGAGGCCCTCAGTACACTGGGACTTTGTTACAGAGGAGGTAGAACCTCGATGACGGTCTAGGCGGGAGGGTCCAGGCATGTGCTGGCAGGCAGATGGGTGGTTCCCCAGGAAAGGACTTCCCAGAGAAGGAGTCTTGTTCTCTAGTGGCTTAGAGGCTTACAGTACCTGGCTTTGGAATAAAACCATCTTTCACTGATGCCTAGTCTTCATTTTCTGTCCCTGGGGTTATCTTTAAAATGTAAAGAGTTGCATTGACTCCCTTCCAGGGCTAATGGGAGAATGAGTCAAAAACTGCTTATGAAGCCCATTGGGCTTCATAGATGAAAATGGTGCAGTCTTGAGGCAGGCTAGCATTGTGGCACAGTGGAGGTGTGGCTCTAGGGGAGGCCCTGGACCCGGGACAGCCAACTTTGTCCTCTGTGGGGCTTGGTGTGCTATCAGGATGTCACATGTGAGCAGGGCGGCAGCACCCCCAATGCGTTCACTAGTCTTCCGTGGCAGATCTGGGGATGTACCCCAGAACGTTACTCTAGCCATCCATGTCGGGATTAGGTGGGCTACCAAGACCAGGTCCCTGATCTGCTTGCAGGGAGAATTGATCCAGAGCAGATTGCCCTGGAGGCTGAAAGTGACTCCTCTGTCTTGGCTGCAGTTTGATGGGCTGGCCCTGGAGGAGGAGGCGCTGGAGGGAGACGGGTCCCTAGAGAAGGAGCTAGCCATTGACAGCATCATAGGGGAGAAGATGGACATCATTGCCCCTGTGAACTCCCCCTCACTGGACTTCAACGACAACGAGGATATCCCCACTGAGCTCAGCGACTCCTCTGACACCCACGATGAAGGTGGGCATTTGAAGAGGGGCCTGAGAAGTGGCCCCTTCTCTCTGCATTTTGAGGGCTAAAAAGAGGCCTCCGCGTGGGAACTGGAGTCAGTCTCTAGATTTCTGGTGGGAGCAGGGCACCAACCTACATTAAGAAAGCACGCTTGTCATTATCATACATCTCTCCGTTCTGGTGTTCCCGGCAGGATGCTCATTCTGTGTTCATCTTTCTTGGCTCAATAGAAAATGTTCTGTCCTGCCATCCAGTCTTGTCACCACATGTAACCCCTATTGACATGGCGTGCCTGTGGGTCTGTCCCTCACAGTGTTTATTCCACAAGGAAGGCTCCAATCTGCTGTCCCTGGGGAACATGATTTTTAATGGACATGAAACTTCCTTAATAAAGCACAAAACTTGGTAATTCCAGTGTGAGGTGTTTAGCCAGGGACATACTCTCTCTAGTAAGATGTCCCTGGGTCCCCTGCCTCTCCATCTTCACTGTCTACTTTGCGGTCCTATCTTTGTGCAGGGGAAGTCCAGGCCTTCTATGAGGACCTGAGCGGCCGGCAATATGTGAATGAAGTCTTCAACTTCAGCGTGGACAAGCTGTATGACCTCCTTTTCACCAACTCGCCCTTCCAGCGGGACTTCATGGAACAGCGACGCTTCTCAGGTCCGTTCTGCTGTGTCCTCCCTCCACACCCTCCCTGTCTGTCCACCCTGTGCTTGCTCCCTTCCCCTCCTTTGGCCACCTGGTGGCCCAGACTCCTCCTTCCCAGCCTCCTAGGGTGCTGACCTTCCCACACCCCAATGCCCTCTCTTCCCTGGTGTGTGATCCTACACTCCCCACTGTATACCACACACTTGGTCCCAGCCCCTGAGACTCCCCAGAGTAAGAGACCTACCCAGCCTCTGCCTCCCCAGGGCTCACCGCCTAATGAAGGACACAGCTCCCACCTGTGGGAGGCACCTGTTCTGTGCCACACATGGTGTCTCATTCAGTCCCCACAAATGCCCTGTGTGTGGGCATTGTGATCCCCACACTGATAAAGACCCTGAAATTCAAACTGCTGATGCCTGGCTGACAGCAAGCACCTGAGAAGGGGCTGGGCTGGGCTTCACATCCAGGCCCTCTGGGGTTCTGTCCTTGGACCTTCCCTCTACCCCTGCTCTCCCCATGCAGGGACTGTGGCTCTTACCCACCAGAGCTGCTAAGCTCCCACTCCATGACAAAGCATTTAGGCACCAGGAGGCGAGGACATGCTGAGGGCATGGGGAGGTCATGCATTAGAGGAGGGAACTTGTTCCCAAGGGACCCTAGGCCCTCGCCACAGTAACACTAGTGTTGCCAGCACCCCCGTAGGTGGCCCTGAGACCTCCTGTCCCAGCCCCAGGAACAATCAGCATTCTGGAGCCCTGTGCAGAATTTCGGCAATGCTACAATGAGCCTCTTTCTGCTCTCACTCCCCCTCCTCCCACCCGCCACTCAGCCCTCAGGCTCCCATTGGCTTCCTTTGGGGGGGCCAGTCAGTGATTGGCATAGTCAGAAGTTCACTTGGAAGAGAAATGCATGTTGGGGGGTGGGGGGCTCTGCATCCCTCCCTCATCCCAGGGCTCTGGTCTATCCACAGATATCATTTTCCATCCTTGGAAAAAGGAAGAGAATGGAAACCAGAGCCGAGTGATTCTTTACACCATCACCCTTACCAACCCTCTGGCTCCTAAAACTGCCACTGTCAGGGAGACCCAGGTGAGCAGAGCGGGTAATAGAGAACAGCAGCAGGCCCTCAGATCTCCTGTTCCATCACCAAAAATGAAGGACAGATGTGAGGAAGGAGATGGGAGTGGTGCAGGTGTCGTGTAGCCGGGGTGTCACCATTCCCTGTGGTTCTGGGTCTTCCCCCTCAGCAGTCTCCGGGTAGGACAGGGGAGGAGGAGAAAGTGCTTTTCTGAATTGCTTGCCCCTGCCAGATTTATGCAATGGAGTTTCCTCCCCACAGACCATGTACAAGGCCAGCCAGGAGAGTGAATGTTATGTCATTGACGCCGAGGTCCTCACGCATGACGTACCCTACCACGACTACTTCTACACCATCAATCGCTATACTCTGACCCGCGTGGCTCGCAACAAGAGTCGACTCAGGTGCGCTGTGCCCAGGGCCCAGGGTCCAGGGGGGTCTGTACGTCAAGGACCTCTTTCACTTGCTCCCAGCAGGGAAGGAAGAGGTGGGGTATATTTGCTATCTTCACTCTGTACCTTCTCTCTGAAGCCTTTGGAGATTCCTGCCTGCCCTGTTTTGTGGGAGTTAATTAATTCTCTCCACTGTGTGCACATCTCTTAAATAAAACTGGTGTGACTACTGCTATTTAGTGGTGGTCTATGGCCTATAAAGTACCATGTAGGGGATTTCCTACGTTCTCTAGAATCTGTACAGGGGTCCTCAAACTTTTTAAACAGGGGGCCACTGTCCCTCAGACCATTGGAGGGCTGGGCTCAGGCCCTGGCATGAGTCGGCTGCTAAACAGGACAGGCAGCAGCAGCAAAGACACCTGGCAGGCCGGATAAATGTCCTAAGCAGGCTGCATGTGGCCTATGGGCCGTGATTTGAAGACGCCTGCTATAGAATGATGCAAAGGGAGTGGATCCATTCTCATTTTTCAGATGAGAAAACGAGGTTTGTGTAGAATAAGTAACTTTGCCGAGAGTGCTATCCCTAGTACCTACTGAAACCCAGCTCTGGGTCACATAAACTTGTGTGCTCTCCTCTGTGTCACGTGCATGACCATTGGTCTCCTCTGTTCACAGCAAGCTCCCCAAGGGCAAGAGCCCCGTTTCGTTCACCACTTTATTCCCAGCACTCAGCACAGGCACGCAGCAGACTTTAGAGAATGTCGGTTGAGTGATAGTTCTGGGCACTGTGATGTGCTTTCAGAGGAAGGGACAGATTTAGACTTTGACATTTTAAGAAGCTTGGAGGCTAATGGCAAAGTCCAGCCATGTGCCCATTTGACAATCCTCAGATTATATACCTGTATCTTAGATCAATTTCTTTTGGCTGTAAGCAGCAGAAATTCACTCATGTCCTTCCCATGAGGTATGGGTTCAGTAACAGGTTGCACAAAGATCTCAGGAACCAGGAGAAGGGCCTGAAGCCTCGCCTCCTCCTCATCCTCTTTATCTGTTTGTGGGGTGGCGAGTCTGTGCTGCTCTCTGAGCATGCACCTGTCCCTCCAACTCCCTTTTCTTCCTCCTTCCTCCTCTCATTCCCTTTCCTCCTCCCTCCTGTTCCTCTTTTCCTTTCCTCCCCTGTGTCTAGGTTTCTTAATTCTAGAGGATTTTTTTCTGGGCAGTTGGTTGATGTTGGAGCGAGGGCTCCAAGTACAGGTGTCCCACCATCAGGCGGGAGGTCGCATCCTCAAAGAGAGGGGCAAGGCAGGACCAGCAGGCTGGACCTGGGGGTTGGAGGGATCAGCTGGGAGACTCTCCAGACCTGTGAACTTAAGGAGGAGGCTCAGGGCAGGGCTGCTGTGTAGGTGAAGCAACTGATGCTGCCTGAGAAGGCAGTAGCATGGCCAGGGGAGGGAGAGAGCAAAGACTGAGGTCTGGGCCACAGTGGACAGGCAGGAGCCAGAGGGCAGCAGATTTTGCTCTTAAAGGTGCAAGTGACAAAACCCTAGAGCTTACCTCACACTTGAAAATCTCTAGAGAAAGAAAGAAGGCCCCTGACAAGTGGTGGGCTGTCATGACTGTTTTGGTGCCTGTTGCTCAAAAGGGTAGGCCCGAGCCTCTCTGAGGTTGGCTGCCAGGCCACCTGGGCCCCTCAGGACCCCCCACAGGGAAAGGATGCTGGGCTCAGAGTGAGAAGCCCTGTGGTCAGCCTTTGTCTGCTCAAACTCTCTATCCCTCAGTTTTCTCATCTATAAAATGAGCATAAATCGGGCAGTGCCTATGGCTCAAAAGGGTAGGGCGCTGGCCCCATATGCCGGAGGAAAATGAGCATAAATCCATCTGTCCCACTGACCTCAGAAGGCAGTGGGGAGACCAGCTAGTGTGATGATGTACAAGGACCTTTTACCTTGCGAAGTGCAGTACACTTGGGAAGCCGCTTTGGCCTTAGACCTGAATTTCCCCTTTGCCAGCAGAAGACAGTTGACCTGGGAAAGCACTGATCTTATTTCTGCCTTCTTCCTCAGGATCTCCACTGAGCTGCGCTATCGGAAACAGCCCTGGGGGTTAGTGAAAGCCTTCATCGAGAAGAACTTCTGGAGTGGGCTGGAGGACTACTTCCGCCATCTAGGTGGGTGCTGCCATGGCCGCCGGTCCCCTGCAGAAACTGAGTGAACGGCTACGGCCCAGCACTCGGGGCACAGGGAAATGTGGAGAATGGGGGCAGAGGCTGAGAATGCTTTCATGGGGTCCCTAATTCTGCCCTAGAAATTCACACCAAATTTTGCGTGTATGTGGATATTTTGTAAAAGACTATATAACTTTTATCCCCCACGGTGAGCCATAAATACAGTGATATGTTTAGAAACATGTGATATGCCTCAGATGATACACAAGAGATGTTCAGAACATGGCTCCACCCAACGTTGAAAGACCTCAGAGGGTGGGTTTGAGGGGTACTGAGTCCCCAAAGCACTCCCTGAGGCTCACGGTCATCCCCGAGGACTGTCTTGCTGCCCGGCCAACTTCCCAAGCGCAGTCTAGGAAGCTGGTTCCCGCAGACAGTTGCTTCTGGAGGCCCCTGTGTTGGGTTGAAGGCAGCCCCTGATTGGCCCCGTTGTCTCTGACAGAGAGTGAGTTGACCAAAATGGAGAGCACCTACCTGGCTGAGATGCATAGACAGTCTCCCAAAGAGAAGGCCAGCAAGCCTCCGACGGTGCGGAGAAGGAAGCGTCCCCATGCCCACCTGCGGGTCCCTCACCTAGAGGAGGTGATGAGCCCTGTCACCACGCCCACTGATGAAGATGTGGGCCACAGGATCAAGCACGTGGCAGGTGTGTGCCCAGTGGGGACGGCAGTGTAGACTGGGGCTTTAAGCAGTTGTACACATATGCACATTCATTTTGTATCTTGGATATAATTTCCATGTAATTTGAACATAACTCACTAAATTATGAGACTCGAATTGACCTATATAGTTCTCTTTGCCTTTAAGTTCCTCAGCCCCTGCTGAGCTTATATGTGCACTCTGATTAGGTTGCCTTTTATATTTATGTCTCTGTGTTGCCCAAGCTCCAGGGCTACCTGCTTTGGCTCAATTAGGTATTTTCCAGGTTCTTGAGAAATGTACTAAGGAGAAACCAAAGCCCCAACCCCAAAGACTACCTCATATAACACAAGGACCACGGAGTCCGTGGAGCCCCCTCACTTAACCCCATGGCCCACTAAAGGCCTGCCCTGGCAAGCCACGAATTTCCTTGTTATCCCTTCCTTTACCCATCCAGTGATTCAAAGCCACACGTCTTTGCTCAACCATGGAAACCTTGGACTATCCAGGGACTTAGAGACCCACTAATGCAGTGTTTTTCAGGCTGTGCTCTGCAGCTCCCTGTGGGATCATCAGAGCTGGTGGGGGAGGGAGTGCCAGCCTCCCATGTCCTTCTCCCCAGCTTCATCCCAGGGACTCCTATGTCAGCTGTTGTGCATATAAGATTTCTCATTGATATTGCATGTCTGTAAACTGACTTCCAGAGAGCTTATGGGACTTGTGCCGCACCACATAGCTGATTAGGAATAAGCCATAGCCAGAAGCTGGCTGTCTCTAGTCCTAGCCCAGCACCATTTCCGTCTTCCACAGCTAAGGACCACTTTGCCTGCACCTGTATATCCCAGCTACATAAGTCTGCAGATTTTCTCATTTGTTCAGTGTTTGCCTGACCCAACCCAGGGTGACTTTCCCGAGGAGCTCAGCTTCTCCTATAGGAGGGCTGGGGACGTCTGGTCATATCATTGCTGTGACAGCATCGTGGACAGTTCTCCATCATCCCTTGAAATTCACTGCTTGCCCAGTGTCACATCAGCAGTAGGTGGACTTGTGGGTTACCATGGTGATGGGCTCTTTGTCCTTCCCACAGGTTCCACGCAGACACGGCATATCCCTGAGGACAGCCCCAACAGTTTCCACCTGCAGAGCGTGTCCAAGCTGCTGCTGGTTATCAGCTGTGTGTAAGGGACTCTCAGCTCTCCTCCCACCCGCCCCCAGCCTGGCCTGGCGTTTCATCCGCCCCCCCCACCTCTGGAAGCATATAAATGCCCTTACTGCTTCTTTTTTCTTTGTCCCCTAGCCTTCTCCATCTGGTTGGTTGCTCTGTCTATCATTTCTTAGTCTCTTTACATCTGTTGTTGTTGTTGTTGCAGTTTGGCCGGGGCCAGGTTTGAACCCACCACCCTTGGTATATGGGGCTGACGCCCTACTCGCTGAGCCACAGGTGCTTCCCCTGTCTCTCTGTTTTGCTCAGTGCTCACTGTGTGCTAGGCCTTCAGAAGAAAATGCTACATGCAGCATCTGCACCTTGGAAGCTCAGTTTCAAGTGAGTGAAACAGACGAGACATTCAGAATTCCAACACAGTTGGATAATTGTGGACATAGAAAGGAATCTACTTGTTCATTTGTAAGAGATGTTGTTCCCAGTGTCAGCTCAGTGCTCGGTGCTAGAACTGTGCACTCACAGAGCCTACAGGTTGGCAGGGTAGCCAGCCAAGATGAGTGACGTCAACACAGGAAAGTAGGTACTTATTTTAATGTAGCAGACTTAAATAATTAGCTATGACATTATAAATCAGTAGGCTCAGTAACTTGTACAGAAAGATACTGGACTAGGAAGAAAGGGGTGAAAGCAATGCAGACATACGGTGGGAGGACTCGCTAACTATCTGAACTGCAAGTCCATGCCATCGCCTGGCTGGGACTTTTCCAAACTATTTCTAACAGGAAGCAGCTGGGACAGTTCTTCCTCTTGGTTCAGCCTGGCATCCCATTCCCATGCCTTCCCTGAACAGGGCTATGCTTTGAGAGTGTGGGACTCCACCTGCCACCCCAGGCACTAGGTGGTCTCTAATTCATTCTTGCTTCTGTGACCTGCCTTGGCCTTTGCCAGGCCCTTCTCTTATGGCAATATGGCAAATGGACTCAGGAACCAAAGACTGGAGGCAGGGAGGTCAGTCAGAGTGGACCTTGGCCGTCTAGGTGAGACTGCTTTCAGACTGAGACAAGGGACCAGACCAAGAGGTCCTAAAAGGTGAAGACTCGTCACCTGTCTGCCATATAGACTGCTGATTCGAGCGACCACAAATGGTTGTGTCATCAGCAGAAATCTGGAATTTAGTGAAAGATTATTAGGGAAGACACTTGATCCTGTTCCAGGTGTGTCTGAGTTGCCATATATTATCCAGATGAAGTGACAAGTGTTTCCCAATGTGGACCTAGAGCTTAGGAGGCAGGGGTAGGCTGCAGCCACAGATTTAATTATATGTGGCATTAAAACCACCGCATGAGTGAGGCCAACTGTGTCGGATATAGAGTGTGACAAAGAAGACAGAGCCCAGGATACCCTGGGGGCACTTGCAGAAGAGTTTGTAAGGAACATACAAACTCTTTTACTTTATTTGAATATATAACATAAAAATAGACGTAAAATTCTTCTGACTGTGGCATATGAAGCGGAGACGTTACAATACAAAGGCCAAAGTAAAGCCGATCAAGTTCACATCTAGCAACATCGATTTATTCTGACTCATTTCATTGTTCTGTTAAAATTAAATCTCTGACACGGGATTTTGGTAAATAGAAACCATAACCTCTGATTAGTTCCATATTGAAGCTCTTTTTGCAAATCGACCTTCAGTGCTCCTGCTGTACCCCTAGTATGCTGGGTAGTATTGTATTAACTAGCTTTTTTTTCTTTAGTTATTTTTTCTTGCTTTTTTTTTTGAAACAGAATCTCACTCTTTCGCCTTGAGCAAAGTTCTGTGGCATCATAGCTCACAGCAACCTCAAATTCTTGTGCTTAAGTGATCCTCTTGCCTCAGCTTCCCAAGTATCTGGGACTACATGTGCCCCCCACAGTGCCTGGCCAGTTTTTTCTATTTTTGGCAGAGATAGGGGTTTGATTGTTGCTCAGGCTGGTCTTGAACTCCTGAGCTGAAGGGGTCCTCCTGAGCCTCCCAAAGTGCTGTGATTATAGGTGTGATCCACCGCACCCGGCCTGTATTAACTAACTTTGAGGCTTTGTAAATTGAGGGTCGTCAGATCTTCTAACTCAGCCCAACACAATCCAGGCGAGGGTCCGCGGACAGCCTGCATGTGGCACAGGCTGACCTGGCACAACTCACCCTGTGTCTGGCAGGCTCTTGCCACCACATGCCTGCTACACAGTGACTCAGCCTCCTGCCTCTTTTCTCAGGGTAGAGTTCTGGGGAGCCTTCACTCAGATACCATACGGGGGTGTCTCTTGACCTTCACTGAGTACAGACAGGTTTGCAAACATGAACCCAAATGCAGGCTTTGAGATTATACACAGCATGCGCCAGAGGTGGGCATTCACATGATCCAGTGTGTGCTGATACAATTAAAGGCAGTGGTGTGGAAATTCAACACAAAAAGTAAAAGGCCTCTTGGAGAACTCAAAGAACTCTGAGGACACAACTGAGTAGCCCCCGCGATTTGCAGCTGCTGAGGAAGATTACCTTCCACAGTGCCAGAAGCGCAAGTGGGAAATAGTGTGTCACTCACACACATTTGGAAAACTTGACAGGCATAGTGGGGACTTTTCTTTCTTGTCTGCTTTTTTTCTTCCGCCCGTCTCTGTTGTTGGATCTGCTGGTTTTTGCCATCTTCTGTCTTCCTGTGTGTGTCTGTATCGCCTCCTTTAGTGACAGAAACCATCGTGAGTGGGGACCTACTGTGTGCTAGGGTAGTTGATGCACTTCCCTTTAGTCTACGGAGGGTAGTAGGGTGCGGTATTTATCAGCCCTATTGCGAAAACTGGGTCAGATAAACTGGGAGACTTCACCATAAGCTAAGACATTTTTATTTCAGTGATGAGTCAGGATGTGTGCCCTGTTCCGTGTGCCTCTGTATCCCCTCTTTCCCTGTGTCTTCATCCTCTGTTCTGTGAGATTCTCTCACAAAATGATCTTTAGGCAGCTGGTGGGGCTGAGAGAAGAGGATTTCCGCCATTTCTCTGAGTCCTCCAGCCCCAATTATCCTCACCTCCTGTCTCTGACCCCGACTTTGGGGGACCTCAGCCGGTCCCTGTGACCCCTGCTGGGTGGTGGCAGGTCCAGGCAGTGGCTTATTGACCCTGGGGGAGCCATGTTAGCGTCTGTAAGGCACACCTGGGGCAGAGCTGGGGCTCCCAGTGGAATCCCTCTGTCCATCTCACCCTGCACTTGTGTCCTTACATTGGGTTGGTAGGAGGAAGTTTTTTTCAACTTAGCACCTGTGAAACCCAGAGTCTGTCCACACTTGCATTCTCTCCCTCCTTCCTCCGCTGTGCCCCTCCCCACACTCATCTGTTCTAACCTCTGCCTCCTCCCTGTTTTTCTCCCCTGCTCCCATTAGGATCTGTTTCAGGTACTGGCTCTATGATTACTCCTTTGACCCCCCCTCATCTCTTTCCCTCTCCACCTCACCTCTCTCCCCCCAGGCACCTGGCATCCAGGCACTCTGTGTGTCTCCCCCAACATGCCTCTATCCCACACCCCTCTCCCTGGCTCTGCTGCTGTGCCCTCCAGATGAGGCTGCCTCTCAAGCGCACTACCTCCCTCTGCTCACTCGCTCACTCACTGCAATGCTTTGGAAGACCCACCAGTTAGGGACAGCACCCTCTGGGAGAGGGGACGATGCTGGCTCAGAGGATGACTCACGCTGTTCCTTCTCCCCCCTTCCTAGTCTGGTGCTGCTGGTCATCCTTAACATGATGCTCTTCTACAAACTCTGGATGCTGGAATATACCACACAGACCCTCACTGCCTGGCAGGGTCTCAGGCTCCAAGAAAGGTAATCCTGACCCCATCCCCTTGCTACCACCTCCACCAACCTGACACTATGCCCGGCACCTGCCTTCCTGGTCTCCTCAGGACTGTCCCACTTCCCTTGCCCAGGGGATAACCCTCTAGATCTGTCCCTGTAGTTCCAGTC
Organism: Otolemur garnettii; assembly: GCF_000181295.1. NCBI lineage: Eukaryota > Metazoa > Chordata > Mammalia > Primates > Galagidae > Otolemur > Otolemur garnettii. The sequence goes on along the minus strand of NW_003852503.1, from coordinate 1,521,888 downwards.
CACTTCTAATCTGGGGCACAGGGGAAGCAGGGGCAGTGAGCAGAGGACAAAGCACTCTGATGTGACTCTCTGTCCTTTAGGGGTCTGGGAGCACAGGACAGTCTGCTGAGCATAACTCCAGCTGCCGGGGTGCCCCTTCTTCTACCCCACAGGTTACCCCAGTCTCAGACAGAATGGGCCCAGCTTTTAGAATCCCAACAAAAGTACCACGATACTGAGCTACAAAAATGGAGGGAGATCATCAAATCCTCAGTGATGCTCCTGGACCAGGTGAGACGCCCCCCTCCTCTGCTGCCCTAGTCTTCCAGAGATGGAGCTCTTTCTCCTTGTACTCTGAGAAAGACCACCCTCTCTCTCAGTACCCTCCAGACTCAGGATTCTTCCTCCCATTCATTCTCCTCTCAAGCCATCTATTGTTCTACTTGTAGAGTCATTCTTGAATGGGCTGTTAAAAACCTAGGTACGGTCACAAATATAATAACCACCGTGATGGATTTGCAGCAGAAAGGCTATAGGTTAGATGGAAGGAGAACTCCTTTTATTTTTATTGTTGTGTTGGTGGTCCAGAGCCATCTGACTGACATTTAAACAGAGAACTTCCCCTTTTGCAGAGATCTGCCCCCCCCCAAATCGCATATCTTTCAAATTCCTGTCCAAGACATACAGCTGCAGGTAGTTACTCTTCCTCAAAGGCACTGCAGTGAGAGTCTGGGAAGAGGACTGTGCTGTGTCTTCATGTCATAAAATTATTTCTTGTAGTGCAAGGTCATTGTCTGTATTTCTGCAAAAAACTACATCTGGCTATTTAAGAAAATTATACTGGGGCAAAATCGATGATTAGCTTAGTTTTCTTGGGGGAAGGGAGCTTCCTCCTTCCCCCAGGCAACTTTAATACCTTATAAAAAGTGCCCCCATGGGGTTGTCAAGAAAGCGGCACCCTACCTTTGCAATGCAAGAGATTTAGGAAGGTAATAGACTAAGGATCTGTCCTGCATAATAAACTTTCTATTCCTAAAAAGGTGGCTTTCTGATGTTTTATGGTGGAACCCAAGAGGGAATCCCAGCCTTGCCACTTAACTGCTTTTGTGCCTGGGGGCTTAATATTAGTGAGCTTGAGTTTCTTCATTTATAAAATTGGAATTGTCATCTTGGCCTCATGGAACTGCTGTCAGGATTTGATGGCACAAGGCGAGTATTTATTAATATTAAGCATTATTTCCCATTTATAGTTTGGTCTGAGCTCTAAATTGAGGCAGGAGAATCTTTTTTATTTTTTCTTTTCATTTTTTTTTCATTATATAGCTGTGTACATTAATGCAATCATGGGGTACAATGTGCTGGTTTTATATACAACTTGAGGCAGGAGAATCTTAATTGCCTCTATCAAGATCCTGTGCGATGTGTTTAGAGTATCATGTTTAGCTTTGGAGCCACATTTTAAGAATGCTTACCCCCCCCCCAAAGAAAGGGTTAGCATAGTGAGGGACTGGAAACCCTGTCATATTGAGAAAGGGTGATGGAATTATGCATATTCCCAGGAGGAAGGAACACGGGGATGAGGATAGGATGGTCTTCAGACCAACAGGTGAAGAAGAGTTAGACTTACAGTAAAACTCAAGAGCATCGAATTCAGAGTAGAAGCAATTGAAAAATTCTGAGTCATCAAATAAAAACAGACTACTTAGGGTTAGAGCTATCCAGCAACAGAGGAGGCTAAGTGGAGGACTGAGAACCCAACCCTGGAAGTGTTCAAGGGACAACGGGAGTGACGATGAGTGAGGACTTAGGGATTAAATAGAGACCAGTGGGACCAGATGACCCAGAGGTCTCCTCCGACTCTGACTTCTCTTTTAGAAGGGATCTCATTAAAGTGGGGCTTAGGGCCGTCAGATGCTTAGGACTCTACGACTCTACCCTACAAGTGTTAAGAGACGTGATTTATTTCATTCCTTTTTTTTTTTTTTTTTTTTTAGAGATAGAGTCTCACTTTATTGCCCTTGGTAGAGTGCTGTGGCATCACAGCTCACAGCAACCTCCAACTCCTGGGCTTAGGTGATTCTCTTGCCTCAGCCTCCTGAGTAGCTGGGACTACAGGCACCTGCCACAATGCCCGGCTATTTTTTTGTTGCAGTTTGGCCAGGGCCGGGTTTGAACCCACCACCCTCAGTATATGGGGCCAGCGCCCTACTCACTAAGCCACAGGCACTGCCTGTTTCATTCCTTTTAAGAGTAACTTTTAAAAGAACGGTAAGCCCCCCCCCCCATCCCTGTTGAGCAGAGGATGTAAAAGAACCAGAGAGAACAAAATAGTCAATCAAGCAGAAGGACGGGAGGATCCCCCAGTCCACAACCATTTACCCAGGAAACATTGTCTCATGTTGTAATAGCTCAGCTCAGAGACGGTATTTAGAGATGTTGTGTTATGGTGGGTCCTTTAGGGTTCTCCTGCTGGAACAGCACCATTTAGTCTCCATCCCAGCACCTAAAAGCATTAATTCACGGATATGGGTGCCAACTAGGAGACGCCTCAGTTCTCTGCATGGCACCTCTGAGTGTACGAGGGAAGGATAAGACACAGCTCTGATCCCAGCAAACACAAAAGCAAGTAATTAAAGATGACCACAGTGCAGAACCCTCATGGGTCATATATGTGAGGCTGGGATAGAGAAGGATGACTGGGAGCCAGACAAAGTTTGAATTTGTTCTGGGCCTAAAGAGATGAGTGAGATTGGAATAGGCAAGGGCAAAAAGAGTCCTCAGCTGATGTCCAAAGACAGACATAGTATCAGCAGGGAGATTGGATGGGGCGAGAGGGTCAGGGAAGTGGAAGTCTGTGTCCTGGCAGCATTTGAACACATTGAGAGAGTTCTTGATTCAGACCTCTGAGACCCAGGGAGCTCTCTGGGGTGGAGGTAGGTGGGTCCCCATGTTAGATCGCCTATCCCCTTTCTGCTTGACACTATGCCCTTGAGAATCACCCTTGTTTAACAAGCCCATCTCCCATCAGCTCTGTGGCAGGGTTGGGGAACAGCCTCAGGCGTGTTCTCGGGATGCTGGTGGGAGGAGAGCCCCCCTGAGGGCACAGACCCAGGCCTGAGGTGGCTTCCCTGTCTTGTAGATGAAGGACTCGCTCATCAACCTTCAGAGCGGCATCAGGTCCCGGGACTACACGTCGGAAAGCGAAGAGAAGAGGAGCCGCTATCACTGACCAGGCAGGAGCAGGGTTGGTTGCAAGAGGCTGTGCAATACGTGTACATAGACCATATAAATATATATAAATATATATATACAGAATATAAATATATATATTATATACAGATTTTAAACAGATAATGCTTATGTACCAGGGAGAAGGAGCGGGACCTCCCGCCCCCTGTGCTGGCCGGAGCAGCGCTTTCCTTCTGTGGAGGGGCTGAGGAGGGCAGGGACCACCTCTCAGCGCCGACCTCCCCTGACCCTCCTCCCATCCTCTGCTCCCCACCCCTTCCCTTGCTGGCCACTGCTGGCTCTTAGAAGGGAAATGCTGAGCCAGAGCCATGCCTACCAAGACCCTAGGGTCTCGAAAAGAAATCTCACGGGGGCATTGCTTAAGGTGCTTCATTCCCTAATCCCCTTTTGATTTGTTTCCAAAATAAAAGAGAATCTTTTCTTCCCTACCCCACGCTTCCCCCCGGCGTTCTCTTGGGAACATGGAAGCACCAAGGGCAGGAGCCCCATCTGAACTGGCCCGCAGGAGGCCACCCACTTGATATGGACCATACAGGAAGCGTCAGGTGGAGAGGACTGTCTGAAAGCTGGGAAGGCTGCGTTTGTGGGGTCGCAGGCTCCTGAGGACTCGCGCTCGGAAGGGGATACCCATCAATCGCTCCTGTACCTTCCTCCGACCTGTGTGGGGTGTGGACCCAATAAGGGCTGGGGATTTCTGATTTTCCCACCTCCTTTCTCTCTGGTCTTCTCCCAGGCTGGATCTGGGGGAAGTGTCACTCTCTAGTGCCTAAAGTCCTCTTGTTTCTCTGTGCCTTAAGAGCACATTGTTTATTAGCCAGGGTGGAGCATTTTCGACCTTGATAAGCCTCTTTTCTTAGTGGTTATAAGCAAGTCAGGTCTGCAGCTCTAATTCCTTCACTTGGAGCTGTCATTTTGATTTCTAGGATGAGTTAGGGTGTCCTGGGCCCTCTAGGGTCTGAGAGAGGGAGGATGCCCTAGCCACATCCGGGTTGCAGGGTCTCCCCACAGAATGCCGTGTGAGAAGTGAGCCAAGGCACGCGCTGGGTTGCCAGTAGCACTTAGTTCTAAGTATAGAACCACCATTAGCCAATGGAGACAATTATCTGCGATACTTTGCATATGGAGAAAACATCTAAGCCATTGGAGGGAAGGATTTGGCCGAGGCGCAGACGTCTGGGCAGAAAAAGCCCTGATGAAATATCTGCCCCAAGGGAGCCATTCTAAATTCTGAGTTTCTCTGACTTGGGAGTGGGAGTTCTGGTGGAGAAAGGGGTGCGAAGCCTTCTCTGGCCCCAGAGAAGTATAAGATCACAAAGGAATAGAAACCGCTGGATTAGAAGAGTGAGCTGTCTGGGGCCTTTCTGAGGGTTGGCCCCCTGGGACCAGTGCATAGATGTGAATTCACGGGGCCCTTCTGGGCACACTAATTTCTGTTTCTCCATTTAATGAGCAAAAGAGTCCTGCCAGCCCCAGGCAGAGCTCACAGAGATTCTTGAATAGGAAAGAGTCACAGCCAGTTTGGCAGGGAGAGCTCTTCACGACTGCTTGTTCTCCTCCTGGCCTTCTCGATGCAAGAGACGGAGGGATCCCTGAACCCCAGATGTCCCAGAGCATCAGCACAAAGGGAGGAAAATTTTATCACTGTCCTACTTCAATGACAAAGTTGTCCTCTTTAAACATTTTGGCACCTGTGGCAATTTAAAAAAAAAAAAAAGAGTTTAACTTTTTAATGAGCACAAGGCCCAGATTATTTCTCTAGGAGCAGGATCAGAAAAGAAGAGGGTCCATGCCCAGGTCACTCCCCAAGGGAGGAGGATAAGAAGGCTCCAGGTGGTCACCTAGAGTTGCTATCCCTCCCCCAGAAGAGGAGATGTCAGGTTACATTTCATGCCTCTGAAGGGTGCATGTGCCCACAAGCCTTTTGGTCACTGTAAAGTTCTTGGCAGGACTTGAGTGAGGGTCAGGGCTCTTGGGCCCTGAGCCTGGTACAGACTGCCAGAAATTTCCCCTTGGAGTAGCTGAAAGCCAAAACTACTCCCAGAAACTCTTGAGTGCAAAAACTATAAATTCTCAATTTTTTTTCCATACATAATTATTTACTTGAGTTATTTAATTATTCAAGGTGGTGTGGTGGGACCTTTAGGATGACATAAAAAGGGTTGTTTTCTGGGAGGAAAGCGAAGAAGCGGACCTGGTCACAGAAAACTATTGAGCTTCTGCTTTCTCTCTGGGGACCATCCAGGGAGGGAGGTGCTTAGTCTAGCAAAGGAACCTTCCTGTTCTCTGGTGATTTGAACCCAGCAACCACGTATGCAGATAGGGAAGTACCCTGAGAACCGTGGATCCCTGTGGGTTCTCTCTGTTCTAATATATATATATTTTTTCCCACTTTCAAACCAGGAGAAAATTAACAATTCATCCCCAAACAAAATCTTTTCCCCCTTAGTCAATAACTTATGAAAGAAAAGGGAGCTCATGCTTGAAGTCTGGGAGTGAAACAGATAGCACTGTAGCTCCCGAAAGAGAGAGGCCAAATCACCACTGCTTACGTTACTTCTTCCAGCCAGCCCTCTTGTCGTTGTTTACATAGGAACTCTGAGGCCACACGAGTCTTTCTGCGAGGATTTATGTGGCAAAACATTTGAGAGTTTGCACTCAATATTAAAGGATTTGCAGTTTCAAACTAGGTGAAGAATAGGTGAATGGGTCTAAATGTCCACTCCAGCTTACTGTGGAAGGATGACAAGGTTGGCCTCCAAGAAGCCGGTCGTGCCCGCAGTGCTCTCCCTTCCCCAGTCACCTCCCTGGGCAAGGGGACAACATCTCAGGCCACCAAGATCAGCAACTTGACGCTCTCCCTGAAGAGCACTGGACTGAGAGTTGTTGAGACCTGGACCCTGCTATTGACCAGTTTCGTGGGCCTTGGGCAAGTCACACCCCCTCTTGGAGCTTCAGTAGCCTCCTGTAACAGGAGGGGGTTCGCTAGGTTAACTTTAAGGTGGGTTACAGTGTTGGCATCCTCTTTGAGATTAGGCCTGAGGCTGGCAAGACTGAGTTTCCTCAGAATTGGAAGTCGTCCTGCCAGGAGGGAACACATTTTCTGGGCTAGAGCTTCCTTGGTATTTAGGGGTGTGGTAGGCAGTGTCTAGGATCCCAGGAAATCCAGGAGAGTGAAAATGTCTACAGGGTTAGAGAGACCTAGTGTCAGAGAGAGAGATTCAATGTGATGTATTGCTCAGTATTAAGTTGGTGGGGGGGTTTCTTCCTTCTTTGGCCTACTCTTAGTTTGGGGAAGGGGCCTTCCCTAAGCCAGGTAAAGATCATCTTATCTTGGAGGGTGCCCATCTTCAATCTCTAGGCACTATGATGCCTTTCTTCTACCCAGACTTCCTCATTAGAAGGAAGCAGTGGAGAGAAGCCATGTCCAGTTCTAGCACTTCCTCAGCCAAAACCCTGTTAGGGTTTGGACTAAGTATATAAAGCTTTGGCTAAAATCCCTGGGTTGCCTTAGGGCACTGACACTAAGAACCTGGGAGATAAGGAGTGGGGAAGGAACAAGAGACCTAAGAGGAATGCTTTGTTAGAAGTAGATTCCCTCCATGTCCCACTCGGACTATTCCTGTAGGCAGCAGCTCTAGGATGAAAACCTGGGGTAGGGACTGGGAGAAGAATCTTTCTGGACTGTTACTGGCTCCAGGAGGGTCCTTTCTGTGCCATACTATGCCACTTCTTAAGCTCTGCAGGACAGCCAAAGCCAACCTTTCCCTCCAAGGGTCCCCAGTAGAAACAGCACTCTTCTCTCTTGCCCCAGATGGCTGGGCAGTGGTCACCTCCCTGCACCCCAGGTGCCCCCACTGCCTCTTCCGGTAGGAACCTCTAGGACCTCTCTTCCTGACCTGGCTGTCTTCTCTAGGCTGTGGGATAATCATCCCATTCCTCTGACATCCTCAAACCCTCATCCCCCAACCTCTAGCAGGCTGGCCCCACTCCCCTCCGCCTCTGTGTTTTCTTCCAGAAGATGTGTTTTGGGTTGGAGAGGAGCATTTTTCTGGAAGGCCGTCTTTTAATGCCCCTGCTTTCCTAACGAGAAGCAGGAATTTGCACATGGTGTAGAGAGCTCACCTTCCCGCCTCTCTGCCCAGCCTCATTACCTCATTCCTGCTCTGGCCACCGCCGCAGTGAGCCCAGCCAGCTCCCAGTTTTGATGTTCTGTGGGACAGCACAGGGGTCTTGTGACTCAAGGTCCTCAGCAGACCCTGGAGCCTGGATCAGAGCCTTGCCTACCGGTAAGAAGCACCTTGCCTGCCAAGAGGAGCTGCTACCCAACGATCTCCCCAACATGTGAAGGCTTAAAGGACATTGTCATCTCTGCACCTCAGCTGTCCTTGCTTCTCTCCACACAATAAGACATTGCAGAAACAAAATGGCAGCCTCTGTTCCAGGCAAGACAGCTGGCTGTGTCTGGGGAGGTGGCGGGCGTGGGTGCTGCGTGCTCAGATTGCATTGTGAAAGCAACCGTCTTTGCCAACAGCTGTGTGTGGCTCCCCACATTTCCCCGCTCTGCACTCTAGGGCCAGACCACTCTCTGCATGGACCAGACCATCTTCCCAAACCCATGGTGCTTTTTCCCCCCACTCAACCTAGACTCCAAAGTGGGGAGGGACGAGTCAGAGGCCATAGGTGGCCCCTGGATAATCCTGACACAGGGTGGGGTGGGGCGGGGCAAGGCAGAAGGGAGCAGCCCCCCAACACCTGCACTGGGCCATATACTAGAAAGAACAGATCGACTGCAGTGGAGTTGTCTGGCCGTTTGTATGTGGATCTATAACTGTACTTTGCCTGGCGCTGTGCGCAGGGTCTGAAAACTTACTGCTAGTACCTAGAAACATACAAGGCTACCCAGCCAAATCTTAATGTAAAGTAGCTAGAACCATGGGAGTACAGTATGAATTAAAAGAAAAATGTGTTGAACTACACTAATAAATGATGTGCGTGTTTCTTGTTTGAGTCATCAGTGTTCCTATCCCCAAATGTTCCTAGTCTTTCCAGATATGCCCACAGCAAGTCCTTAAGCCACCTGTGTAGGCACAGCTGTAGACACACAGCCATCCACCTTTTCAGGGGAGGGAGGCAGCCTGAGTATAAACCCAACTGTGCCACCTTAGGTCCCACACATCACACTAAACCTTAGTTTAAGGGATGTCATTTTTTTTTAAACACACACATGTATTTCTTACTATGGCAGCCAGCATTATACTAAGATTTTTAATCTTTCTGCCAGTTTGGCCCTGCCCTTCATCAGCTCTGCAGTTAGCTCCTTGGCACCTGTTAGGAAACTCACTTCACACCAGGCAAGGTCCACAAGTGAGTCTTACATTTCTTTGTATGTAGGTAGAGGAGGAACCAGGAGAGGTGAGGCCAGGCCACACAATTATTGGTGTGTGTTTAATTCCACACTTTTTTTTTTTTTTTTTTTGAGACAGAGTCTCAAGCTGTTCCCCTGGGTAGAGTGCCATGGCATCACAGCTCACAGCAGCTTCCAACTCCTGGGCTCAAATGAGTCTCCTGCCTCCGCCTCCCAAGTAGCTGGGACCACAGGCACCCACCACAACGCCTGGCTATTTTTTTTTTGGTTGCAGCCATCATTGTTTGGCAGGCCTGGGCTGGATTCGAACCCGCCACCTTAGATGTATGTGGCTGGCGCCTTAGCCACTTGAGCCACAGGTGCCGAGCCTAATTCCACACAGTTAAAGGCATTTTCCATTTTCCTGCCATATCCAACCAGGTGCAGAGCTGCAGGCTGGGGTGCTGGGAGGAGCCACCGTCCATGAAACAGACACGTGTACCAGAGCAAGTGATTTTCAGAGATAACTTTATTGACACAACAGGGAGGTTACTGAAACATCACAAATGGGCATTAGTCTGCTGAGGGCTTGGGTGGTCAGGAACATTTCTAGAGTTTGGGGAAAAGACTGGCTGTGGAAAATGAAGAAAAAGCAACATGAAGGTGACCGTGGGGAAAAGCGTTCCACGTTTTGCAGACTGTTGGAGTCGGCTGTGTTGATGGCAATTCACAAACCTGCAAGCACTAGCCTTCCATGACCTCCCTTTGTGCCAGACCCACTGCCCAGCAGAGGTAGCTCTTGCCAAGCAGTGATGCCGGTGATTGCCAGCTCTGAGTTGTAGATGGCCTGGGGAAGCGGCGGACTCTCATCTGTAACTCATACCTGTTTAGAAATGTCCATCTCCTGGGTCCTGCGATAAACTCGTGTAAGGGGCAGGAAGTGGGCTGAACTAAACACAAGCTTCAACTACTATCGATTTTGGAGATTAAGTAAGGCTCGGATGATGCTATTTTTACACCTATGACCGCAGGTCCTACTGAGGGTCTAGGCTAGTGCTTGACACAGTGGGTGCTGAAAAATGTCTGCAGAATGAATGGGTGACTAGATAGTGAAGTCACCGAGTTAAGGTTTTTGTTTTGTTTTTTCATTTATGAAGTGAGGAGAGAAGGCGGCTTTGTTTTGCTTTTTGTTTTTCCATTTCCATGTAACAATGGAAAGGGGAACCAAGATCTATTCCGAAACGCATCTAGCTCTTGCTTGTCCTTCCTGAAAAGATGCAGTGATGTACCCTTTTCTCTCCAATTCATAGGATGTGGATTCACAGATGCTGAGCTGGGGAGTGTATTCCTTTTTGATCTAGTAGTTCTGTGGGGTGAGGAGGAAGCTCCTGTCTCTTCTGTTAACCATCCTCTACTTTCCCCAGCATACTCCTGCTTTGAAAAGTCCCTTTCCTAGGGATATTTCTAGTTTGACATTTGAGAAGAAACCAGAAACTATGAAGGAAGTCTGGACGCGTGGGCATTTGGGGACGGAGGCCTAAAGGATCCTGCTGATAGACTAAGAATAAAGGCTGGGGGTAGGGACAGGCACTGACTACCCATGCAGGAGTCGGGGCTTTAATACAAGACTGAGCCGACAGTGAAGCTCAGCAATGTGCTTTCAGGGCCAGCTGAGTTGAGCAGTCAAGTTCATGGCTGTTAGTAAGAAAGGGAAAAATCAGACTGAACCTAGTTTGGCCTTCAGTGAATCGCGTTACCGAGGACCAGGCGTGGGAAATATCCAGCACCAAGACAACAGATGGGGTTTCTAAAGTGCTGGTAGCCCTTGAAAACTCTTCTAAGCCCTTGAATAAGCAACTGCATGCCAGAGAAAGCTCGGAAGCCACGCACATTTAGCATGGGGCTTTTGTGGGGATAAGGGAAGAAACAGGGAAATGCGTGAAGATGTAACAGGGGCTGGTGATCACAGTATCTTGTAGATTTACAGTCATCATGATCAAGTGTCCCAGGAAAGAATTTAATGGCAATTCAGGAGAAATAATGATGCACTAACCAACTGGAAAGAGAACCAAAATAGGAGTGACTCTGAAAGCATATTTCTGGCATCTACCAGGAAACAAAGTGGTAGAGAAGCAGTGAGGGTGCTCAGGGGTGAGAGGAGCTGGGGAAATGAGGACACGCAAGAGAGGCAGAGGTTAGATGGAAGTTAAAATGAAAGAAGCAAGCAGCTGTGGTCTAAGTGGAAAGAGAAATGGGGTAGGAGTCAGATCTGGATTCTAGCTCTCTGCTTAGCAGTTAGGGGACCTTAAGATTTCATAAAGCTACTTAACCTTGGCCTCACTTTTCTTTTGTAACATGAGTATTAACAACATCTACTTCACAAGGCCAGTTATAGAGAAGAAATAAAATAATTGAAGTCAGAAGGATTTATAAACCATATAGTTTGATTTTTTTCTTTTCTTTTTTTTTTTTTTAAAGACAAGGTCTTGCTCTATCACCTGGGCTAGAGTGCAGTGGCATTATGGCATCATCATAACTCACAGCAACCTCAAACTCCCAGGCTCAAGAGATCTTCTTGCCTCAACTTCCCTAATAGCTGAGACTACAGGCACCTGCCACCAGGCCTGGCTAATTTTTGTATTTTTTGTTGCTCAGGCTGGTCTCGAACTCCTGGCCTACAGCAATCCTCCTACACTGGCCTCACAGAGTGCTATGATTTCAGGTGTGAGCCACTGCACCTGGCCAGCAAGCCATAGAGTTCTCCTGAAAGCATCAAGGATGAGAAGAGTTGAGAAGTTAGAACAAGGAAAAGAGTAGAGAAGATAACTTGAATTAGATAAATGATCAGTATATTCAGCTTCATTAAAAACCATTCAGGAAACTTCTGAGCTGGATTTTTTAGAAATAAAAGAAAAAAGATAAAGGCCATCATGACTTGGCTACAAGTCATATACGTGGTCCACTGGAACCAAGAGGAGAATGGAGTGGCAGTCAATAGCTTGTCATTACTGTCGGCTGTGGCATCAACACCAGCCATGGGACTGGGAAAGCTTCGTCCTAAGGCCAAGTATCCTAACTATAAAGTAAGAAAAATGGTTACATTCTCTTCTCTACTTCAGAGGGACTGTGTGGGGAATTACCAATAAAGTTATTGAATTTATTGCAAAGAAAATCAGGCTCTTTAAAATGTGTTATTTTAATTGCTTCCCCAGGGATGGAAGAGGTGAAGGACTGAGCCCAAAAGTGAAGCCCCAAACCAATGGAATATGTTCTGTCCCCATAAATCTGAGATCTGAGGGACACCCCTCTTACTGAATCCCGGCCACCTTTATCTTCTGATACCCATGGAGCATCTTCCCCCTCTTATCTCTAGGTGCTGAAAGACAGCACACTTGGACCAGTCACTCAATTCAAATGCAACATGAGATTTGGACTACAATTTTTTTTTCTGTTATTACCCTGCTCTTTCCAAGTTTAGGGGGAAAATACTCTGAATATTAGAGATCCATAGGTGAAGTGTTTGGAGGCCATTTACCCATCCCTCCCCTCTCATTCTGCTGCTTTAATTGTCATCCATCTCAGGCCAAAAAGCATTTTTCTTAGATTAAATATAATTCTCCTGGAAGGATGTTCCGGATTCTCAAATCTTTACAGAAAGGACATTCTTCAAGTCTACCTCATGTCTCTTTTGGCCAGTTTCTAGTGACCTGAGTCTACCAACTTTAACCTCTGCCCAATCAGCGCTTGTGAAGGAGGCATGGCCAAGGTCCATGTCTTTTCAAAATCAAGATTATCCCTCCCAAAAAGTATTGCCTGGGAAGCACCTAAGGCTTATTTCTGCTCCAGTTAATCCTCTTAAGCCTCCTGTTCAGTTGAGTCCTGTGTGAATCTCAGTTGCCTCTTGTAAAATGAGGAATAATACTGATCCACAGAAATTTTGAGAGGAGGAACTTCAGAATTCAGTTCCAATGCCCAAGTGGTGTGCACCCCACGGAGGGCACACATATATTATCAGGATAGGATCAGGAACTTTAAAGAGCGACTGAAATTATCATTAGTCCTTCCCAAGTCTTCTGTCCTTAGATTCTTGGAAGGATTGAGTCCAACACAGGCTTTAAAGACCAGTCAGTATCTAGCGTGCCAGTACACACTCAAAGATCTTTCTATCACTGGAGAACCTAGAGAGTCATCCTTTTCTCTGATGTTCTAGCCAAGTGGGCCATGAACATGAAAAAATTGACATCAATTAATCCAAGTTCATGATACTCTTTTACTTTAACTCTGGTTCCTTCCAATAAGACATCCGTTCTCTTGAAGCAATGGCGAATGAGCCAGTTTCCAGCCAGTTAAGGCTGAGGAAGGTGTTACCTCTCCAGCACTTATACAAAGTCATGTGAAGCACAGGGGAGAAGTCCAGGTGGCTTTAGGTTTCAAAGAGAGCGAGGACAAGGTGAGGTTCAGTCCATGTAGAAATGTTGGCTTCTTGGTTCTGGCAAAGTCTTATGGTGTGGAGAGGTCTGATGGAGTTAGGCAGTCAGAGGCGAAAGCTCAAAGACAGATGTATGGATGAATGAATAGAAAGATGGACAGATGAAGGGAAGAGCCAGGGCCCTGTCCCGATGCTGCTGACATCACTGAATCTGGGATATCTAGTCCCTCAGTGTTCGGGCCACCTACTGATTATAAAACAATTCACTGAGAATTTCCAGCCCAGCCCGAAGACTCTTTGGCCAGTGGAGGGAGTGGGAGAATTAATATCCCTTTATCACAGAGGGCAAAGTTCAGATCGTCCCAACACTCAGGCCAAAGCAATTCACCTTTGAAGGTCTTGACATCACACAAAGTTTAGTGACTTGGGCATCAACTTAAAGAAGTATCCTCAGGGTGGGGACAGAAATGGATCTAAGGGGTCAAATTAAAGTCGCTTCAGTTGTGAGTGACATCACTTGTACAACCTGCCATCCATGCCTGCCTTCCCCTCCCAAGTCCCTGTTCACCTCCAGTCATACTGCTTCTGTTCTATTCCTCCACTGGTACCGCAGAGTTCTCCTTGTTCTCTGATGGGATGGCAAGGTAGTCAGACCTGTAGAGGGTATGGGGGGAGACAATCAGAGCTTCACTCGTGGTGGAACACAAGGCAGGGGAGGGAGCAGGGCCCAGGAACAGGGATGTCTACAGAACAACTCTGCATGTCCCTCTGGATGTGTTTCCCCAAAGAAAACTAGAATGATCCTTGTAGAATAACCTGCCTCCCCAGATTTGCATATTAACTTTTCTGCCTGCACTGTATGTCTTCCCATTTATCCATATTGTCTTTGGGACTTAGATTGAAATGTTGATCTGGGCGGCACCTGTGGCTCAGTGAGTAGGGCACCGGCCCCATATACCAAGGGTGGCGGGTTCAAACCCAGCCCTGGCCAAACTGCAACAAAAAAATAGGCATTGTGGTGGGCACCTGTGGTCCCAGCTACTTGGGAGGCAAGAGAATCACCCAAGCCCAAGAGCTGAAGGTTGCTGTGACCTCTGATGCCACAGCACTCTACTGAGGGTGACAAAGTGAGACTCTGTCTCTAAAAAAAAAAAAAACGTTGATCAAACTGATGGGTGTGGAATTATATTTAATAGTTGTTTTAACTTTCATTTCCCGGATTACTAGAGATGTTAGGCGTCTTTCCTATGTTTACAGGCTATTGGGATTTCTGCTTCTGAAATTCAACTCTTCATTTGTTTTGCCAGTTTTTCTTCTATGCTATTTGTCTTTGTTCATTGATAATTTTTTGGATAATTTCATGTCTTGAAAATTTCTCCCAGTCTGTTGTTTATCTATAAACTTTGCTTATGGATTCTTGTCATGAGTAATTGATTTTTGCATAAAATGTAATCAGATTTATTCCCCCCCGCTTTCTTTTTTTCGAGACGGGGTCTCTTTTGCCCTGTGTCTAGTGCAGTAGTGTCCTAATAGTCACAGCAACTCCAAACTCCTGGGCTCACGTGATCCTCCTGGCTCAGCCTCCTAAGTAGCTGGGATGACAGGTACATGCCACAGCTACTTTTTTCTATTTTTAGTAGAGACAGGGTCTTGCTCTTGCTCAGGCTGGTCTTGAACTCCTCAGTACAAGCAAATCCACCACCTCGGCCTCCCAAAATGCTAGGAATACAAGTATGGGTCACACCTATTTTTCTTTTTCTGATTGTGTCTTTGGCAATTTTGTTTGAGCTATCTTCAGTCTCAGCTCAGCACCCATAGCACAGTACAGGCTCACCACTATTCCAAAGTAATATATTCTCAGGCCAGGCCCAGTGGCTCACACCTGTAATCCTAGCACTCTGGGAAGCTGAGGCAGGTGGATTGCCTGAACTCAGGAGTTCGAGACCAGCCTGAGCAAGAGCAAGATTCCATCTCTACAAAAAATAGCAAAACTGAGGCAAGAGGATCCCTTGAGCCCAAGAGTTGGAGGTTGCTGTGAGCTACCATGATGCCAGGGCACTCTATCCAGGGAGACAGCTTCAGACTCTGTCTCAAAAAAAAAAAAAAAATAGATAAAAAGAAAGATATCCTCTTATCTTAATAGAATTTCCAAATTTTACATTTTACTTTCACTTCACTCACAATTTTTGTTTAGTGTGAAAGGCTGGGAATCGAATTTTACTTTTTTCAGTATGACTTTGGCCTTCTCCCTAGACCACACATTAGATAATTCAGTCTTCCTTCAGTGACTGCGAGGTCATCTCTGTCACCTGTCAGGTTTCAGGGGAACACTCCCACTCAATGTCTGCATCTGTAAAATGGGCACACGAATGGTGTCTACCTCACAGGTTGTTACTAGGAAGAAAGTGGGGGAGGTATGTAAACTGGTTAGCACTTCACCTGCAAGGGCAGGGGTTCTGAAGGCACTAGCTATCACTATTTCTTTAGTATTTGGGGACTTACGCATTTTCCTGAGCTGCCTCTTCTGCCTTGGAGACCTTTCTGTAGCAATATATCATCTCGATGAGTAGCCACAAGGTGAGGAAGACCAGAAGGATGTACATCATGATTTCTGAGACCACGGAAGTGAAGTCCTCTCCGGCTGGAAGGAAGAGACGGAGGCTCAGAATACATATGTCTGATAAAGCCATGGCTGTCACTGGGGTAAGAAATAGGAGGCCTGTTTTTAAGTGTGGCTTAATTAAGCACCAAGTCTAAAGAAACTCGGGAAGATGTCGGAGGAATTCCCTGTCCTCTGACTCCTGTACGTCAGCCTTCTTCCGGAGATAGGGCTAAGGGTGGGGGATGGGCGGGAAAGGACTCAGAGTGAAATTCATGGAGTCGGATCCCAACTTTGTAAATAGTCATTTCCCTAACTTGAGACTTAGTTTCTTTCTTTCTTTCTTTCTTTTTTGAAACAGGGTCTCATTATGTCACCCTCAGTAGAATGCTGTGGCAACTCTTGGGCTTAAGTGATTCTCTTGCCTCAGCCTCCTATGTAGCTGGGACTACAGGCACCTGCCACAATGCCTGGCTATTTTTTGTTGCAGTTGTCATTGTTGTTTAGCTGGCCCGGGTGGGGTTCGAACCCGCCAGCCTCAATGTATGTGGGTGGCGCCATAACCACTGGGCTACGGACGCCAAGCCAAGACTCAGTTTCTTAATTTATAAGGCAAGAATAATTTATTCCAGTCAGGTTTGTTGGGAATATTACATTACTGGATATATTTAAGAATATCTTGTAAGATTTAAAAGCCTACACAGGTGTAAGGAACAACCCTTATTCCAACCACCCATGTCCTCTGAGCCCATGGTGGAGTGTGCTATCCCGAGGGAGAGAGCACTGGAAAATTTGTCTAGTGTCCACAGTCAGCTGACCCAGTGATATAAACATATTCTTTACAAGTCTGGATCAGAAACAAGGACCTTCCATGTAATCCCAAAGCCAAACAGAAATAAGCATTAAAGATTCAGTGTAGCGGGTGGTGCCTGTGGCTCAGTGAGTAGGGCACCGGTCCCATATTCTGAGGGTGGCAGGTTCCAACCCAGCCCTGGCCAAACTACAACAAAAAAACAGCTGGGTGTTGTGGCAGGCGCTTGTAGCCCCAGCTACTCGGGAGGCTAAGGCAAGAGAACAGCGTAAGCCCAAGAGCTGTGACGCCACGGCACTCACTGAGAGTGACAAAGTGAGACTCTGTCACTTAAAAAAAAAAAAGATAATAAAACTTATTTCCCTTCTCTTTTTACCTAAGGCTTGCTTTGGTGCCTGGCAGGTGGACTAGCTCAGCTTTGCCAGACTTTCCACCAGCTGAGCACAAAGATCCCTGGGGACAAAAGCCTGAGCAGCCAAAAGTGGAGACCGGTGCACCTTACTAGGTGTGGCCACAGCCAGCAGTTCCCGACGGTGACCAGTAGAGGGCGCCGGGTTGCTTCCCCCCACCTGCTATCCCCGGAGGAGAGGTGTGTAAACAGGATAATGGAGCCCGCACACCAGGGTACCTTAGGGAACTCCCATCCAAGCCCTTCATTTTACACAAGAGGAGACGGGCTCAGAGAGGGGAAGTGACTCATCAAGTCTTGATTCAGGTGGCCGAGAGTCCTCCACTTTCAGAAGTGACCTACCTTTCATTTTAGTCCCATCATCTGACCTCTTACAGCTCTTTCTCCCGTGTTCATTCTCAGGACAGAACAATCTTTGCCTCATTATTTTTATCACAGTGACAGGATTGAAAAAAACAAAACAAAACTTGTGCCTGGAGGTTGGGATCCCTGGATCCTTTCTCTAGGAAGAGCCCTCTCTTTATCTTCATCACTTTTTTCATGCCCCACACTGTGGCCTGCTCACTAGCCCACATCTCAGGGCAGCTGTAATGCTAAGAACATGCTGGAAACAGACTGTCTGAGAAAGGCTATAAAGTTACCTTCAGGATTTTGGACTAGCAGAAACATTTGAGTCGGGTTGCTGGAAGGACTTCTCACTCACTCATAAGGAAATAGCTGTAGGAGTCTGAAGATTTTAAACTCCAGACTAGAAAGCTATCAACTTGTCCTCTTCCCCCAGCTAAGAATGAATTTATATAACAAGAGGTGCCACAGACAGGAAAGGGGTTGCATGGGTTATTATTTTGTTGAAAGACAAATAGACTGTCAAACTTTGGTTTAGAGGGAGGCACCTGTGGCTCAAAGGAGTAGGGCCCTGACCCCATATACCAGAGGTGGTGGGTTCAAACCTGGCCCTGGCCAAAAACTCAAAAAAAAAAAAACAAACCCCAAAATTTTGGTTTAGAAAGTGATTCTCAAAGTCAGGCCCTCAGCAGCAATCACATGGCCCAGAAATTTGTTAGACAATGTGGTCAGAGAGTCTGGGCTTTAAGAACTCCTGCAGGGGGGTTTGAGACGTGCTGAAGTTTGAAAACCACTGGTTTGGAGGCACGTATGCCTTATAGAGAGGAAGTAAGATGACTTTTAGACAACCTCATGGAATTTCTCTGAGCCCAATGAGTTGGGGAGTCAACACAGGCCAGAGAAGAAAAAGCAGCTGATTTAGAAGCATTAGACCTCATGGGGGCTATCCTCTTTCTCGAAGGGACCAGGAAAAGGTCATTCTACTCTCATCTCCAAGACTTTCTGCTATGAGGAAAGGTATAGAAAGGCAAGAAGGTTGAGAAGTTTGTTGGAAGCCGGCCACCAAAAGAGGATGGGTCAGTGGCGACATTCCACACCAAATACACAGGTGGGTTTTTGTACTCTCTTAAGGGTCTCGCTTGTATGGAAGTCCACTACCCTTACTGCTGCCCCCAAACAGCAGGATGCCCAGGAGACTCTGTGTCTCAGCCTCACCCTCCTCAGTGACTCGGAGTGGGATCAGCCGCGTCGTCTTCACAAACGGCCGATGTGCCTCAAACTCAAACTCCCGGGACACATTGCAGGTGTAGAGGCCGGAGTCGTTCAGAGTGACATTGAGCACGGTGATGGACACATCCTGTAGGTCCTTGCTCCCGTTCCACTGCAGGCGCCCCTGAAAGGGGCTCTCTACCTCCTGGTGGCCATTGCGATACTCGTAGATCTGCAGGTAGAGGAGCAGAAGAGGGTGGGCCAGGAGAGGAGAGAGGGCAGGAGAACGGAGATGGGGGCAGGGCAGGGAAGAGGAGCTGAACTGAGCATGGGCAGGAAGAGAGGGGACATGTCCCCGGGAGCCCTGGAATGTGGGGTGGGATGAAAAGATATGGAGTGTCTGGGCAGCAAAGGGTAGCGAGAAGCTTGGCAAAAAAAAAAAAAAGGTAGAAAGAGGCAGAACAGAGCAGGTGGAAGAAACATTCAGGAGACCAAGAAAGGGAAGTGAGAGAAAGAAAGGATTGGAGGGAGATGGAAGGAGAGAGCAGAGATAGGGTACGATGTGTCATGGGGCTGCCGGTGAGAGAGCAAGGTGTGGAGACCAAGAGAGTCAGTTTCATTAGTAATGAAGACACCTGAGAATCCTGGCCTCACAACTGGACTCTCCAAGCTGGTGTTTATTGGGGTCCTATGGGGAAATCTGGGTCAGGCCTCAAGGAAGGGAATCCAGGACACTGACCATGGCAGAGGAGCAGAGAGCGGCCACCCCAGAGGCACACACCAGGTCTTTTGCTTTGGGCCGAATTGTATGTAACTGAAATCTGATATCTTATATTTCTTTTCAAAAACACTCCCACCATCTGACACGACACACCTTTTTTTCTCTGCAGCTGTCCTGTCCACTCTAGGCTACTTAAATTCAAATTCCTAGAAATTAAATAAAATGTAAAATTTAGTTTCTCGCTTGCACTAGCCACGTTTCAAACTTTCATAGCCACATGTGGCTACTGTGTTGGACAGCACAGATGGAGAACACTCCCATCAGCACAAGCATTTCTACTGGACAGCACCGCCGATTGCCACCATTTTTTTTTCAGTTCTTTTTCTTCCTTTAGTGCCACTTTCTCCTCACTGCCCAGAAGCAGTGTAGGTGGCTGACACATAGCTAGCCTGAGGCCCAGAGGGGCCTTTGCATCTGGCCAAGACGTCCAGCCTGCTGGAAGCTGGGCAATGGCTTTGCTTGGAGCTTTGCTGACATGTTGGTGGCAAGCCTGAGCCAGACTTCCAAGTAGCTGGGAATACAGGTGACCACCACAACGCCTGGCTATTTTTTGTTTGCAGTTTGGCCAGGGCCAGGTTTGAACTCTCCACCCTCAGTATATGGGGCCAGCACCCTACCCACTGATCCACAGGCACTGCCCTTCCCTGTCATTCTCCATGGGAATTGTGACAATCAAATGCTCCATCCTGTGCTGTTTCATTCTTCCTGAAGTGGAATTTAGTCTACTGCAAGAATGTTAATGGTGCATAATATTAAATGTAAACACCCGCCTGACTGGGGCCTATCACATCGCAGACGTTCCATACGGTTTCTCTCTTTCTCCTACTTCCCTTGCTCACCACCGGGGGTGCTTGCAGTTGGCCAAAAATGCCCTTCTATTCACAGAAGCTGGGCCAAACTAAGTCTGTGGGTTATCTGTCCAGGAGCTGTCAGCACTTGGAAGAAAAAGAGCCAGTGTTTGTGAGCTCAGCATCCCCCAGCCTGTCAGGAGGCAGGCTCACAACCACAGAGCCCAGCAGAGGAAAGGCCAGCATCAGCAGGCAGACATACAAGGAAATCTTTACCGCCCTCGGGCCTGTAGAACCATTCCACCACCGTGGTGGCCTCCACCTCCTCCCTCTTCATGCAGGAGATGCACCGCAACTTCATGGAGTTGCCCTGCACGGCCTCCGTCTCTGAGGGCACCTCCACG
Organism: Otolemur garnettii; assembly: GCF_000181295.1. Taxonomy (NCBI): domain Eukaryota; kingdom Metazoa; phylum Chordata; class Mammalia; order Primates; family Galagidae; genus Otolemur; species Otolemur garnettii. The sequence goes on along the minus strand of NW_003852503.1, from coordinate 1,501,541 downwards.
CACACGGGGAAGCAGACACTGACTGCAGAGAGCGGGGAGCACAGGGAAGGAGCAGTGGGTGGTGGGAAGAGGGCAACAGCAGAGAGGCATGGGAGACAGGGAGGGAGGGCGGAGAGGCAGAGAAGGAAGACTCATGAGACAAGCTTGAAAATAGCCATGTACCTTCACCTGCACTTCCTGAGTGTCCATACTCAGAACAGGTGCAGAGTGGGATGGAGGAGACAGCGATGATCCAGATGGTGACCCAGAGCCTTCCCCTGGAAGCCGTGGAGACGCAGTGAGGTATCTACTTGAGCTCTCTAAGCTTTGGAGTCCCATGGGAGACGGACACAAATGCATCCACCCATCGGCCATCTACCCCCAACCCCTGCTGTCATTCAACACATTCACTGGAATCCACTGCATGCCAGGTCTGAGGCTACAGATACAAAAATGAATAGAATTACTAACCACCCCGCAAAGGCATGTGTAATCTGCTTGGGAACACATACTCCTAACTGTGATTTCACCAGACCTCAGCAAGTGACACACCAGTGACATGCTGTGTTCCCAGAAGAAGGGCAGGTACTTCCAGTTGGGCTGGGGGGAAAGGAAGAGAAGAATGGGTAGAGGCTAGAAAGGTGGGAGGCCCATGCTAGGAAGACCTCTTCAGTATGAGGTACCCAATGTTTTAAAGCCAGGAAGAGATGTAATCATATCTGCATTGTATGAAAACTGTAGGTAGGCTGAGCAACGTGGCTCACCCCTGTAATCTTAACACTCTGGGAGGTCGAGATGGGTGGATTGCATAAGCTCAGGAGTTGGACACCAGCCTGAGCAAAAGCGAAACCCCATCTCTAAAAGTAGCTAGGTGTTGTGGCAGGTACCTGTAGTCCCTGCTGCTTAGGAGGCTGAAGCAAGAGGATCACTTGAGCCCAAGAGTTTGAGGTTACTATGAGCTATGATGATGCCACACCACTCTACCCAGGGTGACAGAGTGAGATTTTGTCTGATAAAAGAAAAAAAACTATTGGTAATTTTGCCTTAGGGTAGAAGGTGGAGTTGGCAATGATGAATGCTCTCTGCAGAGGAGTAGAGAGGGACACAGCTAAAACCTGGAGAGAGGTCACAGTGAGGGATGCCTTGCTTGCCACATACCCTTCAGAAACTCAAAGCCCATTAAAAACAGCAACTTCTTTTTTGGGGGGACAGAATCTCACTCTGTGCCCTGGAAAGAGTACCATGGCATCATAGCTCACAGCAATCTCGAACTCTTGAGCTCAAGCAGTCCACATGCCTCAGCCTCCTGAGTAGCTGCGACTACAGGTGCCCACCACAATGCCCAGCGAGTTTGTCTATTTTTGGTAAAGACAGGGTTTCACTGTTGCTCAGACTCCTGAGCTTGAGCAATCCACCCACCTTGCCCTCTCAGAGTGTTAGGATTACAGGCCTAAGCTGCCGGATTCAGCCCCTAAAGGCAACTTTCTGATTGAAAATTCAGGATAAGTCAAAAGTGGAACAAAGCTGCCAAGAAAAAAACAAGTGTGAATGTGGGCTGTAAACAGATGTACAGTGTGCAGAAGGGAGGAGGAGACGTTCAGAACAAATCTGTACTATTGCGATCTGTGTAGGCTGTCACCTTTTACAAAAGGAAGCTGTTCCTGAGTGCACGCCCAGCGGCCAGAAAGAGAGTGAAGGGTCTGGAGACGTAGCGAGGTTACCTAGGACCCAGAACATACCTGTCTTCAACTACTTGAAGGCTGGCAGGTGGAAGAGAAATTGGATTCTGCCCAACTCCAAAAGTTATAAGAAAAAAAGTTTAGTGAAATAAAAAAAGAGAGATTGTCTGGCGTTGGAGCTGTTCACAAATGCAAAGAACTATTTGGTAAGAGAGTTTATGCTTCAGTGTTTACAAGATTCAAAAGTAAGATGCCCACCAAAGATTCTTGTATTAGGACTTTGAAAGTCCCTTCTGATGCTGCCTTCTCATGAATAATAAAAACAAACCCCCTATAAAGGAAAAATAAAACAACATACATTAACATTTAAAAGCTAGTCTACTGTAAATGTTCAGCCTGTTCATCTACTGGCAGGGAGTTCTTTTCTTAAAATAAAGGAAAGCTTTATTGGGTATAAAATCATACTGATACAAACTAATTTTGAGTCAAAAAATGAAATATTGCATTTGATGTCGGAGGGAAGAGGTTTAAACACGCCTTTCAGACCTTGTTGCACTATAAACTTTTTAAAAATTAAGGTAAATAAATGTAATTGACTTTTAAACTCTCAAGAAAGCTTCTTTCTCAAGAAAGCCGACTGTTTCTGCAGATGGAGCACTGCTTGATTAGAGAAAGGGTCCACATCTAGGGAGACGTGATCAGAAAACATCTTCAGCTTGTAATGAGTTTGAAGTTTTGATTAGAGACCTAATTTTTTTTTAATGTACAAAAGTTTGTGTTTTGTACCTCAGGGCACATTCATATTTAATGAGAAGTGATAAAAGTTAAGTAAGTTCAATGTTGAAGATCCCAGAAGCAGATAAGGAATCCATAGTTACAATTACAGAACCAGGATGAAGACGGAATTTGGCGACTGAAGACCGAGGTTGGATCTGCTATGTAAATGCTCAGAGACTGAGCGTATTCATCAACAAAATGCTGAAAATGATCTCTAGTAGATTTGTTATGGGAATCCTGTGGATTAATCTACATAAACATGCTTTGTACAAATTACTTATTTTATTTTTCATTTGTTTGCTTATTTGAAAAATATATTGTCTACTGTGTGCCAGGCATTTTTCTAGGTACTAAGAACACAACAGAACACTTTCCTTTTCCCCAGGATAATGAAAGCTTTGATTAGAATGTCAACAATTCTCAAAAAGAAAAAGAAAAAAAAACAGAAGAATTCCTACCCTCGTGGAGGCTACATTCAGTGAGAAGAGAGGGAAAACAAACAACATTACAAAAAATTGCTATGAGAAAAAATAAACAGAACAGAGGAGAGAGAGAAAGAGCACACAAGGGTCCCTGGGAACAGCCTGCCTGAGAAGGTAACACTGAACAGACACCAAAGGAAAGAAATGAGCATATAAACTATAAGAGTATCAGTGCATGGTGGCGCCCATAGCTCACTGGGTAGGGCACTCACCACATACACTGGGGCTGGCGGGTTCAAAACTGGCCTGGGCCAGCTAAACAATAATGACAACTGCAACAACAAAAAAAAATAGCCGGGCCTTGTGGTGGGCACCTGTGTCCCAGCTACTTGGGAGGCTGAGGCAATAGAATCGCTTAAGCCCAAGAGTTTGAGGTTAATGTGAACTGTGACGCCATGGCACTCTACCAAGGGTAACAGTGAGACTCTGGCTGAAAAAAAAAAAAGAATATCTGTGTGAAGGCATGCCAGACAGAGGATACAGCAACTCAAGGGGCCAAGGGGCCCAAAGAAGCGTGTGTGTCATGCTCCAGAGACAGCAAAGAGCCCAATGCGGGAAGTTCAGCAAACAAAGTGGGAATAGAAGGGGTTGAAATAGAAGAGACAGCAGGGGAGAGATCAGTGGGTCTTGTCAGCCATGGCTACAACTCCGGCTTTGGCCGAGAGTGACATGAGAGCAGGGGAGGGTTCTGAGTGGATGATTATGGAATCTGATTTATGGCCAATCACATGATCTGATGCTGTGTGGGGAAGAAATTGAACAGGCGAAGGCGATGAGGGTGAAAGCAGAACAATTAAGAGGCTGGTGCAGGGATCGGACTGGGAGATGTTTCTCCTGGGTGAAGATGGCAGCAGAACTAGCAGGATTTGAAAGGGAAAACTTTTCTGGATTAACATCTTTGCATGGTTGCGTGGTGATATGGTCTAGTGAACAAGTAGGTAGGGTGGCAGAGACAGGGGTGTACCGGTTCATTTAAACTTAGAGGAAAGGCTGAACATCTTCAGTTAGGATGGTGAATGTGGCAGTCAGAATGTAGAACAGCCCTTCTCTTTATAAGTTGCCCTGAGGTGACAATAATCCAAGGTATCATCTTAGAGCAAGCCCCACTGCTTCCCTTCCTGTGGCCAAAGCTCAGTTTCAAGGCACGAGGACTCTGCTCAGGCAGCCATGGAGTGCATACTACAGAATGGCCACAGAGTCCTCCCACCTCGCTTTGCTTACCTCTCACAATGTGACCTGCTGCTCCTTCTTTCAAGGTGAAATCTGTTTCTCCACCCCGTGAGTCTCTAGCCTCATTGCCTTGCTTTCTATGGAGCTCTCTAGGTATCCAAAAAAAGGTTGTGCATCCCTATGGCAGGAAGTCAACTCACATTGCTGACTACAAATGATAAACTCTTGGCAGTATTAACTGCCCACATCACGTGGCCTTGGATCTTCTCTTCAGTTTTCATAATAAGAAAGAAGAAACGTATCGGAAGGGAGAATGCCATGTAATAATGATGATTAAATTGAACTAAGGTGTGGCATCCATCTATCCTGGGGCAGGTAGTGATGTGTATTAAACTAACACCTCTGATATCCCCAGATCTTTCTCTTCTGTGGGTCTTGCCAAATTTCCCCCTCCTGACCTTGCTCTAGAACACTTCCCTTTGCGTCAGGATAATGAAAGCTTTGATTAGAATGTCGACAATTCTCAATAGTAAATGAAGTTCTTTGTAGATATTAACACACTGGAATGTCTTGGGCTGAGATTAGCCAGTCACTTAGCAGGGCCTTGAAGGAATGGGATGCAGGAAGGGCTACTAAAAGTTGGGAGAACACAGGGTGCAGCTGGGAGGGGAAGGGTTGGGGAGGGAAAGCAAAGAAGGCACTAGGAGCTAGAAGTCGGCACGAGGATAGCTGATGGCATGGGGGAGGGTGGCTCAGAAGAGAAATGGAAGGACAGGTGCCCTCCTGGCAATGTGCATAGCAGCACGTCCACAAGAGGTACTAGAAGCAGTAATGAAAATCAGAAAACAGAAGGTGAGGATTCTCCGGCAAATCCTTTCCCCTCCCTGAGCTCATTTCCTCATCTCTAAACTAGAAATAATGCTCCTACGCCATAGGATTGATATGGGAGCCAAATGAAGCAAGGGTTTAAAAATGGCTTTGTAAACTGTAAAGCACCAGGCAAATGCAGGTTTTAAAAAAAATACATTATTGGGCGGCACCTGTGGCTCAAGGAGTAGGGTGCCGGCCCCATATGCTGGAGGTGGCAGGTTCAAACCCAGCCCCAGCCAAAACCTGCACACACACACACAAAAAAAAACAAAACATTATTATGGGAGCTTTCCACTCAGATGTCCCCCCTGCCCTGCTGCTGGAGGGTCTGGTCACCCTCCTTTTATTTACATCTATATTGCATATTATGCTTATCAATCTTTCTCCCTGTCAATAAACTCTATCCTGTCACTTAACAAAAATCATATACATATATATGTGTCTATATTTATTATATACTTTAATAAAGAGAATAAGGAAACTTTTTTCCTCACATGCAGAAAGTAAATGGAAAAGACTTTCTTTTCATCTTAGGCATCACTTAAAAAAAAAAAAAAACTTGGGAAGGCAGAATGCATCTAAGCTAAGTGCTTTCCAATACTGGGATTATATGCAAATAAAATGAAATTGCATTTCTGAAGTGTGGATCTTTTTCTCACATGCAACAGCCAGGCATCTTAGCCATCCTTCTTTCCCTTCCACAGCTTCCCCTTCAGTTTGATGAGACAGTGTCCAGATTACAAAGAAGATGAGCGTAAGTAAGAATGTGTACACATCTTGTAAAGTTTAGGGGGGTGGGGAAGATGGACACTCGGACAATTTTAGCAATATTCTGTAAATACTTCCCTACCATTTAGTGTGGAGCTGAAGGGGATGTTCCATCTCCTATGTGCCAACTTCCAGACTTTACATAACAGGAACTAGATAGTACTTTAAGGTTGTGACATAGTAAACTAGTGGTGATACTGAGACCTGATGGAGGCTGAGCACGTCAGTCAAAAGATTCTTGGACTATTGCATGCTCTCTCCGTCAAATGGAATTCAGCCAGGGACTCTGAAGTCTTAGATTAGGAAGAAAGCCTCTGCAGAATCTCACCCCGACCCCCTTCTATAATTTCATACTCTTTTATTAAGACTAAGGCTCTAGTTGCCAGCCTTAACCTCTCCTGAGAAAATCTCAATCTTTAATCCACAAGGCAAGTGAGATCATTGAAACTCACTCTATCTGATTCATCTCCAGGTCTGGTCTACTCTACAGAGGATGGCTGCCAGTAAGTCTGCCCTTGGGGCTGACATGACTTTCTCTCCTAGAACTTCCTTGACTGTCTCATCAAGCATTTTGTTCAACAGAAGGCTTGGTGCTGCCTCTGATCACATGCAAAATCCAGATAACGCTACCAGAGTTAGTCTGGAGGCTTGACAAAGTGATGCTAAGTCAGCACGTCTGCTACTGCACCGGCAGAATGAGTTTCATGCCGACCACGAGGGCATAATTTCAGTAAGGCAGGTGGGTATGGTTGTGTCCACTTATCCTGTTTACCAATTTCAGCATGGAGGAAGGTAGTTAAGATCATATACATCAATATACAAATGGAAAAACACCTATATTTGATCTGAGGATCTAATTAGAGACACCAGAGCAGAGATGCCCAGGAGTAGACACAACACAGCACACACAGACGCACGCACACACTAGTACGCGCTCACCAGTTCATTCAGATGTCTCTAATAAAATGCACAGATACAATTTAGTGAACACATTCAGACACTGAGACAGCTTTACACACAGGAACACAGTATCCCTATACAGGTTCAGGCGTTATCATACAGATTCTTAATTCTCAGGCACCCCTCTCCAAGACCATCTCTGACTCCCCTCTTTAGTGTTCCAGAGTGTAAGACTCCCTTATTCAGAAGGAGGCCACCTCAGTCTCTCCCAACTGACGAGTGAGAGGCTCGTCATCTTCCAAGGCAGAAACCCAGCTCCCCAAACACCAAAGCATCTTAGTTCCACATGTTCATGTGAAAAATTAAAAAAAGGATGCATTTCACTGTTGCCTATTTAATACCACAACAGCAAATGGCTGAAGCTCCTATTCCTTATGGAAATAAAAATGATCAACAACTAAAATATTTTCACTTTACAAATTCATGCAAGCAGCTTTTAGTATTAAATACAGAAAATAAATGTGAAGATCCAGCAAGCTTTCCAGTAGCATCGATTCCTCATTAAGAAATTAAATGTAACTACAAATGATGCTTTTTAAAGAATAGTGAACGTGATTACATTTCCTTTCAGTAAAGGGAAACAGGAAAAAAAAATACTTTGGAATTATCCGGAAACTGGAGGAATGGTGGTAGAATCACCCAAGGAGGCTGGGGGATATCGCAGCAGGGAAGTGGGGAGGCGCCTTTCGGATCTCAAAATCCCAGCTCTCGTGGAACCCCTGTGATCTCCAAGTCTGGAAGACTTGGCACCCAGGAAAGATAACCAGAGCTCCTTTTTGTCACCAGCGACATCAATAATTGTTATTACCGTTAGCGTTATTACAGCTATCTGCATCTCGCATGGCGGGATGCTGGTACTTACCCCAGTAGATGAGCACGAGAGAAACCAGGGGAATCAATCTGTTGAAGGCAGGCATCTTCGGCTGGCGGCTTCAGAGCTAAACAGAGAGATTGCCCTAGTCAAGCACTGCGCCCGCTCAGATTCTTTCGAGGAAACCCTTTGGGACCAACTGCCCCAAGTAGGCGACTTTCCGATTGGAAGAAAGGCCGAGCGCCCGCGCCTGCGGAAGCTTTGCGGGTTCGCAGCTACCCCAGCACAGCGCCCCAATTCGAAGCAACGGATCAGCAGCTCCGCGCGCTCCCCCCGGAGCCAGTTGCTGGGATCCGGCTCAGCACCAAGGACAGTAGCTTCCCCGCCCACCCCGGAACTTCACATTCCAGACGCTCCCAGGCCTTCTCGTTTGCGCCTAGGGGAAGCTGGGCTCCAAAAGGAGTCGCACGGCTGGTCCCAGGAGGCTGGGGTCCATGTTGATTCACCTCTCGCCTCCCCTAGGGACGGCTACACTCGGACTAAGATCCACCCAGACCCCGGAGCTCCGGCTTCAACCGCCCGGACTGGCTTCTCCAGCTGGGCGTGTCCTCACACCCGGGCCGCCCGTCTGGGCTACAGAATTCGTTCCACGACGGTCGCGTCCACACCCACCCTCGGCTCCCGGGGAAGGAGACAGAAGCTCCGATTGGGCCGGCGACCTCAGAGCTGGGGGTGGGGGAGAGAGGTGGGGCCCTCTTGGGAGCTCGCCCCGGGTCCGGAGGGGCCCCGGCCCGAGGTGGCAGGTGACCAGCAGTCCCTCCCCAGGGCCTCCAAGCCTCTGTGCTGGGTCAGCCTTGACATGCGCAGCGCCTCTCCGCCCCCACCCCCGGACCCTCCCCTAGTGCACACACTCCCCACCCACCACCAGACGTGCCCCTCCCAGGGCGGAGCGCGGCGCCGGGCGGGGGCGGAGCCGGAGCGGCTCAAACACCTCGGGCCCGAGGCTTCGCGGCTCGCCGGTTCGCTCCGCGTCTCCCGCTGTCGCCTCTGTGCCTCACCCCAGCGCCGGCGCACCGCCTCCCACCAGCTCGCCCCCTCCGGGCAAACCCACTCCCACTCCCGTGCAGACGGGCTGGCCTCCAGCTCCGGGAAGGGGAAGGCCAGACCTGGTTCGGGCAGTGATGTCATCTGCAGTGTACCCAGTGCACGGCTCCCGGCTTCGCTCACCAGACCCCATCCCCTCCAGTTCTACCTAGCCTTTGTCTGGCCTTGATTAATCGGTTCCGGACACGGTGAACGCCGCTAGCCAACCCCTGCTTAGGGCACGGGAGGTAGGGGGGAGGTGCACCTGTTTCCATGTTCACCTCATCACCAGTGAGGCGGTCCAAATGGCGCCAGAGTGGTGGCGGCGGCGGGGAGAAGGCTCCTCTTTCCTTCTCCAGGTTCTTTGCATCCTCCCTTTTGCTTTAGCCATTACTATTATTTTTTTTTTAAGCAGATAGATTGTATTTGTCATCTTCCGAATTATTAGCCACTCCCTAGTCCTGGCCACTGAGCGCCTCCGCCCGTCTTTGGGGAGGGGAGGGACCTGAACTTTCAACTTCAGTTATAAACTCGAGTTGACATAACAGATTAGGAATGTCTGGAACTGAAATGGAAGAAAGATTAATCCACACACCCCCCCCATCCTCTCCTGCTCTCTTTCCAAAAGAGGAAGCTTATTACTGAGTTCCAAAAGGGAGCGGCAGAGTGACAGCTGACCGTAAGTGAACCACGCGCAGGAAATGGTCCCTCCTAACATACCAAAGAGCGACAGAATGTCCCCAGTAGGATCTTCCTGGGCAGGGAGCCACCAGGCCAGCAACTCTATGCTGTTTGAGGACCAGACTTGAAGCATACTGTGTTAGATTTGGATGGGAAGTTAGAGTTGATTTAATTCAACCTCCTTTCCCGCAAGAACATTCCTGGTGAATGGGCTTGACCTTTTTCAGCGAGGAGAGCTTTCTGCTTCCTAAGTTCATCTCTTCCCAATGTTTAAGGAGGTTCTTTATATTCAGTTGAATTCTGTGCCAACCACCTTCCTCCTCAAACTCCTTCACTGTTTTCCCTTTACAAGAGCCCTGTCTCATCCCAAGACTTATTCGTTTGGGCCTAACCCTCCTTGGTTTCAACACATTTCCTAGTATTTAATAGTTTCCAATCCTTCCTCACCCTGTTTTTTTTCTCACAAGGAGTTTGTCATTGTGATTCTCCAAGTGACATCTGGAACATGTTTCCTGTGTGATCTGATTTGCATAAATCCAGTGGAATTCTGGCCACCTTTATTTTATTTATTTATTTATTTTTACAGTTGTTGGTGAGGGTCAGATTTGAACCCACCACCTCCAGTATATAGGGCCAGTGCCCTACTCCTTTGAGCCATAGGCACCACCCCACCTTTGTTTTAGCAGATATATCTATTCAAATATATTAACAGCCATGTCTCAGTCATAATGGGCTTACGTTTAATTAAAATTCCTGAGTATTTTTCGATTGACTTGTGGAGGAAGCATTTCATTTTTTTACAGAGAATTTTTATTATGAAACTTTGCACTTATTGCTGTTAAAATTTATTGGTTGCAACCAAGTATCATATTCTAATAACACTTTCATTGAATTTGGGTTCAGTCACCCAAATATCTCTCTGGTTTTGCCTTATTTCACCTCCAGCCTTGACAGTACCTTGATCCAAACAATTTTATTGGAAAAATGAATAGAGGCCAGGCAATGTGGCTCACACCTGTAATCCTAGCACTCTGGGGAAACCAAGGCGAGTGGATCGCTTGAGCCCAGGAGTTTGAAACCTGAGCAAGAGTGAGACCTGGTCTCTACTAAACATAGCAGGGTGTCATGCAGGCCCTTATAGTTCCAGCTACTCGGGAGACTGAGGCAAGAGGACCACTTGAACCCAGGAGTCTGAAATTGCTGTGAGCTGTGATGCCAGAGCACTTAACTCCAGCATGACAGAGTGAAACTGTTTCAAAAAGAAAAAAAAAACCCTCTAGGATGATTCTAAAGGCTTCGCTCTAGCTTGTCAATGAACAACTAATTAAACTTCTTTAATACAGTTGCTCAATCACAAATACATAACCAAATACATATCTTTATTTTCCAATGTATAGTATGACACATTCCAAAAATTTAAAATAAAAGGTGTTATGTGAGAGGAATTGGATATATTATAATCCCCAAGAAAGAAACAGAATTAGTGGTTTGCACTGACATGGAAACAGATTTTTCAGTAATACATTTCAAACCAATACAAACTGGAATGAACACTTTTTTTTTTTTTAAGACAGAATCTTGGGCAGCGCCTGTGGCTCAGTGGGTAGGGTGCCGGCCCCGTATACCAAGGGTGGTGGGTTCAAACCCGGCCCTGGCCAAACTGCAACAAAAAAATAACCGAGCATTGTGGTGGACGCCTGTAGGCCCAGCTACTTGGGAGGCTGAGGCAAGAGAATTGCCTAAGCCCAGAAGTTGGAGATTGCTGTGAGATGTGATGCCACAGTACTCTACCAAGGATGACAAAGTGAGACTCTGTCTCTGAAAAAAAAAAAAAAAAAAGACAATCTCTGTCATCCTGGGCAGAGTGACCTGGCATCATCACAGCTCACAGCAACCTCAAACTCTTGGGCTCAAGTGATCCTCTTGGCTCAGCCTCCAGATTACTTGGGACTTCCTGTGCTTGCGATGATGCCCAGCTAATTTTTCTATTTTTAGTAGGTTTGGGGCAGTGGTTCTCAACCTTCTTAATGCCACAATGTATTTTCATTGTTAAAAAGGGTCATGAGGGCAGCACCTATGGCTCAAAGAGTAGGGCACCGGCCCCATATGCTAGAGGTAGCGGACTCAAACCCAGCCCCAGCCAAAAACTAGAAAAAATGGGGGGGAATCACAACTCACAGGTTGAGAACCGCTGGTTTGGGGTCTCACTCTTGCTCGGACTGGGCTAGAACTCCTGAGCTCAGGCAATCCACCCACCTTGGCTTCCCAGAGTGCTAGGATTACAGGCGTGAGTACCCCTGGGTAGACTGCCATGGTAAGAGTACTATGGCATCATAGCTTACACCTCAAACTTTGGGGCTCAAGCAATTCTCTTCCCTCAGCTTCCTGAGTAGCTGGTACTACAGGGGCCTGTGACAACGCCCAGCTGTTTTTTAGAGATGGGGTCTCACTCTCGCTCAGGCTGGTCTTGAACTTTTGAGCTCAGGCAATACACCTGCCTGGGCCTCCCAGAGTGCTAGGATTACAGGTGTGAGCAACCACTCCTGGCCCGGCCCTCACTTTTTATGATGTGTAAACAATTGTTATCCAAAAAACTGGTAGAATATTTAGGGGGGGAATCTTCTGTAGATTAGAAATTTAGAATAAATCGTGATACTGTTTTAGTCATCTGTGAGATTCTATGATTTCATTCAAAAGTCTCATCAAGATGGAGACACCCAGTGATGGAGATATTTTCATTCTGGTAACTTTTATCAGCCACCACCATAACTATCACAGCAGGAATTGCCTTAACTTTACATGATTTTTTTAAGTCTACTTGTGCTGATTGTTGACATTCATAATGTTCTTTCCTAAATGTTAACCAGCCCCATTTTAAATAGTCACTTAGAGGATTTTGCTTCTAGTTTTTAATTGTCACTTCTGTCCTCTCCTCACTTGAAAATAAGAGCATTTGGTTTCTTCAGTCTGCTGGGTTTCCCTTGATTTTTGCCATGGCTTTCAGTCACTTTTGCAATTACTTTTAGTTCCCTGAAGTATATTTGACCTTGTTCTGGGAGTTGTTAGCTCATTTCAATTGTTATCTTCCTCTTTTCTGCCATTTTAGTTTCAATCCTTTTTTGCTGATATGTGTTGGTCTTTTCCAATTTGATGGTCATTCTCTCCTTATAGCTGATGGGTGAAAACCACATGTTCTATTCTCCAAACAACAGCTAGAGCAATCTTTGTACTCTAAGAGATTATGAACTTCTCTTGCTTAAAGCCTTGGCATGACATGTACTGCCTTGGAATAAGATCTAGACCCCTCACCAGGGCCTAACAAAACCAGCCCCATGCCCTGCCTGTGTCTCCATGCTCAAGTCTACCACTCCCTGTGTCTTGTCCACAATGGTTCAACTGCATTTAATTTTTAACAATGTACATCAAACTTATCAGACTCTTCCCCACTAATACTATTTTTCATTATCATTCTTAATACAGCTTTTGCCCTTGAGTCCTTCTCTTCCTGGAATGCCTTTCACCTTGTGGCTTATATCTTATCATTTTGGTCTTGGCTCAAAAAAATTCACCTTACAGGCCAGGCCCAGTGGTTCACACCTGTAATCCTAGCACTATGTGAGGCCACGGCAGGTGGATTGCTTGAGCTCAGGAGTTTGAGACCAGCCTGAGCAAGAGTGAGACCCCATCTCTAAAAATAGCCAAATGTTGTGGCTGGAGCCTCAGGAGGCTGAGACAGGAGGATGGCTTCAACCCAAGAGTTTGAGGTTGCTGTGAGTTATGATGCCAGGACATCAGAGACTGTGTTTCAAAAAAAAGAGGGCTAGACCAGCCTGAGAAGAGTGAGACCCCGTCTCTAGTAAAAACAGGAAAACTGAGGCAAGAAGATCTCTTAAGTCCAAGAGTTTGAGGTTGCCGTGCGCTATGATGATGCCATCATGGCACTCTACCCCGGGTGACAGAGTGAGACTCTGTCTCTCAAAAAAAAAAAAGAAAGAAAGAAAAAAAGAAAAGAAAGAAAAGACAGGAAAGACAGGAAGAAAGAAGGGAAGGAGGAAAGAGAGGGCTCAGCGCCTGTGGCTCAAGCAGCTAAGCCGCCAGCCACATACACCTGAGCTGACAGGTTCAAATCCAGCCTGGGCCTGCCAAACAACGATGATGGCTGCAACCAAAAAATAGCCAGGTGTTGTGGTGGGCCCCTGTAGTCCCAGCTACTTGGGAGGCTGATGCAGGAGACTCGCTTGAGCCCAGGAGTTGGAGGTTGTTGTGAGCTGTGATGCCACAGTACTCTACCCAGGGGGATAGCTTGAGGCTCTGTCTCAAAAGAAAGAAAGAAAGCAGGAAGGGAGGGAGGGAGGGAAAGGAAGGAAAGAAAGAGAAATATAATAAATGACACAGTTCTGTAAGCTCCCAAGAAACAAAGTTGTATCTCAAATATTGCTGTTAGTGTGGCATAATGTTTTGGAGGTTTTTTGAGGCAGAGCCTCAAGCTATCCCCCTGGGTAGAGTGCTATGGCATCATAGCTCACAGCAACCTCCAACTCCTGGGCTTAAGAGAGTCTCCTGCCTCAGCCTCCCAAGTAGCTGGGACCACAGGCGCCCGCCACAACACCTGGCTATTTTTTGGTTGCAGCCATTCTTGTTGTTTGGTGGGCCCAGGCTGGATTTGAACCCACCCCCTTAGGTGTATGTGGCTGGCACCTTAGCCGCTGAGCCACAGGCACGGAGCCGACATAATGTTTTTATGGATTCCCGGCATGGATGTAGCAGGAGCTCTTAGGACAGGCAGAAGGAAAGTGTCGTAAACAAGACACTTATTTAAGAGAAATAAGTGCTGTTATCGTCTTTGGTGCTGGTGTTATGAGCAGAAGCAGCACTGGGCTCTGGTTGACTCTGGCTCATCAGAAACATGATTGAAGAAGAAAAAGAAACTACAAAACCAGACCCACTGGCTGGCAGGAGGCTTGTGTGCCAGATGTAGAGCTGGTCTGAGATGGCACAGTGCTGACCTTTGAACTTAACCTCTCTGAACCAGTTTTCTTTCTCTAATTGTTTACTTCACAGAGTTGCCTCACAGGAACTCACAAGTGATGATATGAGTGGATGTCTCGGATTTTGTCACGTCCCACACAGCAGGAAGTGTTAGGCTCCTATTGAGATCATTTCTATTCTCCTTGTGGAGAAATGCTCAGCTGTTAAGTTCAGGGTAATGAAAAAGAACCAGCTTTACCCAATTTGTCCTCAAGTCCACTATCATTCCCGGCATTACCTTCAGCACTGTACTGTATCGGAGGGCATCCCCCGGCCCCAGAACAATGGGATACACTTCATACGGCTTAATTCACTTAAGCCTCATAACAACTTTAAGGTAAGCACTATTCTCAATTTCTAGTTCCTTTATTTTTCGAGGAAATAAATACAAGCGAAGTTAAATGTCTTGGTCACTCGGGTGCATGTGGTCAAACTATGACTCAAAGACTCAAACCTGTAAGGTGAAATACTAGAAAACTAATACCTCCGAGTTTTTTCAGTTCTATTCTTATTATTATTATGTTTATTTCAAATTAATATGAGGATACAAATGTGTGGGTTGCACTGTTCTTACTTGTCAAGTTCAAGTTGTGGCTGAGCCTTCACCCAGGGGCGTGCTGAACACCCTGACTCTGCACATTAGGTGAGATCCACCAACTGCCCTCCCTCCCCTACCAGTCACTCTCCCTCATTCTCCCTCCCCTCTCCCTCATCTCTCCTCCCCCTTGCTAGACTATATTTGTGGTTCTATCGTTCATGTGGGCCTGTAGTTGTTTATATATTGGTTTCATATTAGTATTGAGTGTTGTAACCCAGCCCTCTTTCCCCTGCCCACTCCTGTTCCCCAGCCCTCACCTGTCCCCCCCCCCCAGCCTATTTTCCTCCTCCTCCCTTCTCCCCCCAGAGTCAACTCGGGAACAAGGCAAGTCCCTCCTCCCCCCAGGGTGGCCGAGAACGTGCTTCCCAGCCACGTTCCCAGGCCCCCTCCTTCCCCTGGGGTTGCCAAGAACAAACTTCAGGTTCAAGGAAGAAAAGTCCCAAGTTTCACAAAACCCCCAAGTTCTCGGTAGATGAACAATGGTGGAAAACTCACTGAGACTTGATTAATTACTGTTGTATAACCATAACCATTGTGATACGCGATGTATCCATTGTCAACCGAAGCTGTATTAATTATTGTTCCATTGCTGTATCCATGACTACCCAAGTTGTAACCCGCCTTAACCAGCCACATTTTGCTTCTGTAATATGCTTGCCCAAAGCCTATAAAAGGCAACTCACCCTCACACCTGGGCTGCTGACTGTCTCTCAGAGCAGCAGCCCCTGCAGCAGGTAAAATAAATTACCAATTTAATTTACCTAAGTGGGGGTCCGACTCTATTTTTCCAGGTCCCCTAAGTTATTTCATTGAGTACATTGGATTTTTTTTTTTCCATTCTTAAGATACTTTACTAAGTCAAGAAAGATGGGCAGTGGGGTTGCTTCCATGACTTGACGATTGTGAATTGATCTCTAAGAAACCTTCTGGTGCAGATGTCTTTCAAAGCATACGCAGTGAAAATAAAATGGAGTAAGTCAGGCTAAGGCCAACAGGACACAGCTAGTGGGGTCGGTTCAGGTCCCTGCCTGATCTTTACCTTCTGTCTCCCATTTTCACTACTTTGCAAATTTAGCTCCCACCCTAAAGAGGCCTGTCTTCAGTCGTTTAGGTGTTTTGATTTAGGAGATTAACTTTTGAAGGAGAACTTTGGAATAGGTCACTGAGTTATGCTTAGCGTTAATGTTAGTCTTTGCTTTGAACTATACAAATTAAGAAAGAACAACACACTGAGAAAGGGTAGCTTTGAGTCTATAAGAAGTAAAAATGTTGAATATTTATTTTCCTTGTTTTTACATAATTTGCAAATTTACATCATCTTTGATAATGGCTATGTTTAAACAAGTGGCTTAAGAAGTAAAAATTTGGGTGGCGCTTATGGCTCAAGGAGTAGGGCACCAGCCCCATATACCGGGGGTGGTGGGTTCAAGCCCAGCCCCAGCCAAAACTGCAAAAAAAAAAAGAAGTAAAAATTTAAGTAAGGCTTGGTGAGCTATTTCAGCCACCCCTCTATTGCTAAGCCTTGTCTTAACTTTTGTAGAGCGTTTTTATGTCTTTGAATAAACTCCAATTATTCTAACGTGGCGTGTACTCTTGATTTCATCCTACTTGTCCTGTCCACTCAGAAGGGGCTTGTCAACTGAAAGCCTCTGACCAGGGTCCTCCCTGGTGCGGCTGGGACATGGATGGATTGCCCATGCCTGTGGCAAGCAGGTTTTCTTTTTTCTGGTCCTCTTTTCACAAGGGACAGTCACGTGTCCTAGTCTGTTTCTGCGGCTCTGTGTTCGTTAGTAGTGTGTCTTTCAAATCTTAGTCTGAACCTGCTGTTTAAGCCTCCAGCATGCTTTCAAGACTAAAAATTTGAGTAAGGATAGGTGAGCCATCTCAGCTACCCCTCTACTGTGAAGCTTTGTCTTAACTTTTGTAGAGCTTTCTCATGTCTATCAATACAGCAATAATGGATGCTCATTAAAAGAGAAACTACAAGGAAATAGAAGGTCGGAGGAGACCCAAATTTATTAGGGTAGAAGAAGCAGTGGAGTCAGTAACAGAGAGGAGAAAAGAGTGATCAAAGTGATGGGAGGAGATCAAAACGGCGCTGCATTAAGGACGAGGAGAGAAATGTTCCATGTCAACAGGGAATGCACAGAGCTCAGTGGGGAAACATGGTCTGGGAGACTTCTTTTTTTTTTTTAAGACTTTTATTTATTTACTTTTTGTTGTCCTTGTTGCAGTTTGGCAAGGGCCGGGTTCAAACCCACCACCCTCGGTATATGGGGCCGGCACCCTACTCACTGAGCCACAGATGCCACGAGTCACTGATGATTTTAAGAGGAGTTTAACTGGAGAGGAGAAAGAGAAATGTACATACCAGAAGATGGTAAGCAAGAAGTATTGGTGCAAACCTAGTGGTGTGATTGGCTTAACTACGATTTCAAAACATTTGATAGAGGGAATGAAAGATGGTTTGGAAAATGATGAGACTTGAGGATAAGGAAGGATTTTCTTGGAGTGGGTTTTTCTTTTTTTTCTTTTTCTTTTTTCTTTTTTTTTGCAGTTTTTGGCTGGGGCCAGGTTTGAACCTGCCACCTCTGGTATATGGTGCTGGCGCCCTAATCCTTTGAGCTGCAGGTGCTGCCCCTCTTGGAGTGGTTTTAATATCTTTATTTTCTTGCTTTTTTATACTTTATTACATTTTCCCAGAATTTCTACAAGGAGAGCGTATCTCAATGAAATCAGAGAAAAAATGCAAATAACAAAAAATGACTGCTGAGGTGCAGTTCAGCTCCGTCCTGGGGGGATCAGGCCTTCGGCAGCCAGGGGGGGTCAGGTCTTCAGCAGCCTGTAAGGTGCTTTGTGAAGGTACTTTGCACCTCGGTCCAAATTCTCCTGGGAGCAGGTGGATCAGAGCATGCAGTGGTGAGAAGTGCAAGGCAGCTGAGGGGCCAGGGGAGATGTGGGTGCCACTCTCTGGTATCCTACTAGCTTCTCTGTTCACTCGATAAATAGGGGTGGTAAGGAGAAACTCCTGGGGAAAAGTCTGTTTCTGAGAATTGTCCATTAGGAATGAGGACCTCCCTCCACCCCATAGTGTAGGTTTGAACAAACAGATACAGGCAGACAAGCAGATCCTATGTGCCTGGCCCAAACTTAAGGGTAAATCTTTTCTGTATTCCAGAAAAATCTATTAGAATAACACTAAGTCAAGTAAAAATATTAATAATGATAATCACATTTGCTGAATGCTAATTACACACTGGGTTGAGAGTATTTAATCTTCATACTAACCTTTTGAAGTAAAAATAATTACTATTATTATGATGTCCATTTTCAGAGAGGGAAACTGAGGGTTAAGGAACTTAAATAATTTGCTCAAGATCCCATAATTGCTAAGGGTTAAAGCTTTGTCTGATCTGGTTGGGACTGTAAAGTCAGTGCTTTGGGGGGCAGTGCCTATGGCTCAAAGGAGGAGGGCACCAGCCCCATATGCTGGAGGTGGCAGGTTCAAACCCAGCCCCAGCAAAAAATTGCAAATAAATAAATAAATAATAAAAATAAAGTCAGTGCTTTCAACCATGGCATTAACTCTGCTCCTCTCAGGGTTGAAAGGGGCTTGGTTCTTCCGTATGATGATTGAATTACTTCTGAAATATTTTCTATAAATAGTCCAGATTTCCTGGATACCAAGGTGGCCCATGCATCATCTGGCTACTTTAAAAGAGTTAATAAAGTGATGCTGAACATCTTTGTGGGTATAAGTTTTAACTGATCTTTTGTGGTCTGTTTAACTTGGATTCATCACATGTTTTTACTACTGGACAATAAATCAAGTATATTTATTCAATACCTCATTTGTGAATGGCATTGTATCATTGCTGAGGCTAGTGTTAAAGAAATACTGAGTGTGTCCCTGGTTCTCAAGGGTCTTACAACGTACCTGGGGAAACTAATAACCTAAACCATATTGCATCACAATACTGTACCATCCTTCAGTGGTTCTCTAGACTAGAATAATGTCTACTAAGGCCTCCTTCATTCCGCATCCCATCCCCTCAGCATTCACCTCTATATATGGAAGGCTGTTTTCTGTATATGTCTGTAACTTCTGCTCTTGGACTTGTGTTTCTGGCCAGGAGTGTGTTAATGCTACCTAGGGCAAGCCGAAGTCCCAGAGAATTAATGACCTATAGAGTAAGGGATTTGGTTAATCAAGAGCCCAGCCCATCCATGTGTCACAAATGACGGGATGTCATTCCTTTTTATGGCTGAATAATATTCCATTATGTATGTATACAAATTATGGATTTTTTCTCTCTTTCTTTTGACAGAGTCTCACTCTATTGCCTTGGATAGAGTGCCGTGGCATCATCATAGCTCACAGTAACTTCAGTCTCTTGAGCTCAAGAAATCCTCTTGCCTCAGCCTCCCAAATAG
>NW_003852503.1:1472258-1482147 GCF_000181295.1 Otolemur garnettii | reverse complement strand
TTTTTTAGTAGAGATGGGGCTTTGTCCTTGTTCAGTTTGGTCTGGAACTCCTGAGCTCAAGTGATCCACCCGCCTCGGCCTCCCAGAGTGCTGGGATTATAGGTATGAGCCACCGTGCCCAGCCCCACCCCTGTTTTCTTTATCGGTTCATATATTATTGGACGCCTGGGTTGATTCCATTTTAGCTACTGTGAATAGCTAAAATTGTGCTGTAGTAAACATGGAAATGCAGATCTCTCTTTGACATCCTGATTTGCTTTCCTTTGAAAAACTACCTAGTAGTGGAATGCTAGATCATGTGCTAGTTCTATTTTTAATTTTTTGAGGAACCACAGTAGGGTGAAGTCCGTTAACAGGGTTAACAGTAAAGTCATGTGTGTTACAAAGTGGTAGAGGAGTGGCCTTTGAATGTTCTCAGGAAAAGGAAATGACAAATGCGTAAGTTGATAGATATGCTAAATACCCTGATTGGGTCATTATGCAACTTAATGCATTGAAATATCAAATTACACCCTATGAATATGTACAATTACGATATGTCAACTTAAAAATCATAAATTAAAAAAAAAAAAAGAACACCCAGCTTCCTGGCCTCCTGAGTACATTATACACATTCCATGTCCCAAATTTCCCAAGGGGACTGAGGCACAGGTGGCCCCAGTGGCGCCCTGTTTACCCTTTACTGCCTTCATTTTCTCCCCTCTCTCACTTCCCCACTTCCTTACCTCCTAAATAAACTGTAGATACTCAGACTTTCTCAGGATTTGCTTCTGAAAGGGTCCAACCAGTGTCTTAGGCCCTGTGTGGTCTGGTCCACGCCTACTTCCCCAACCTCAATTCATACACTTTGCTCATTGCACTCCAGCTATGTGCCTCCTCAAGAGCATGTAACCCCCCAGGGTGTTTACACACACTGTTCTCTCTCTATGAGATGTTATTTTTTCTTCTTTACCCAGTTGGCTATTTCTCATTCTTTATGTCTGTGCTTAAATGCACTCCAAGGAGAATGTCTTTCTCCACTCTGATGAAACTCAATCTTCCACATGGCACCCTATCGTTGCATTCACAGCCTTACACTGTCTGTTACTACGTAGCTCTCTGATAGGCAGTCTGTTTCCCGTGGGAGTGTAAGCTCCTGGAGGGCAGGAACAACATTTGTTTTCTTCACTATCTTACATCCAGAGTTTAGCCCAATGTCTGAAAAATAGTTTGCTCTCACTACATATTTGTTGAATGAATGAAGATTAGAATATAAGACAATCTGAGGACATTTAAGCTGGGCTCTGAGTGGTCTTGGGTAGAGTGAAACTGGAGAAAATGAGAGGATAGGAAGAGCTGAGTATGGAAATGCTCTCAGGAGTAAGTAGGATTTATATAGCTGAAACCAGGTATTTGTTGAACACCTGTTGTGTGCTTGGCATTGTGCTAGGTATGTGCGTTATATTATATTTTGTCATGTTTACAACACTGCAAACATTATTTCTGTTTTTAAATAATCTCTTCTCTCTGAAGGCCAGGGAGATGAGATGAAGTAACCTGCCCATAGCCACAAAGCCAGTAAGTGATGGAGCTATTCTGCAAGCCCAGGCCTTCTTGTTACTAACACACGTTTTCTTTTCAGTACTACTTCAAAATGTGTGCGTTGATCATACAAATTGCCAGGTGATGAAGTATGGGCGAAGTAAAGCGAACTGTCATCACTCTGGGAGGGAGAAGGTACATCTGACGCAGAAACCATAGCCAGTTGCATAACTCCTGTTATGTAGTGCATGGTGAGCTGAAAGCGCTCTGGGAACAGCAAGTCGTTTAAATGCCCAGAGACTTCGTTTCCACATCTTGAACATGGTGATTATGACATCTGCCGTACATACTTCATTGAATTGAGACTCAAATGCGAAAGCATATTTGACAGTGCTTAAAAAATTTCTAAATTCCTTATAAAGGAAATTGTTCCTACTATTCTCTCTCCAGATATCACCTACAATCTCCATGCATATATTATTAGGAAATAGCAATGAAGACGTTTCACGTCTTGAATAAAGAATGAAGGGTGAAAGGGACAATGACAAATAATTAGTTCATCCACTTGATTCTGTAATTCTTTTTTTGTTTTTTTGAGACAGAACCTCAAGCTCTTGCCCTAGGTAGAGTGCTATGGCATCATAGCTCACAGCAACCTCCAACTCCTGGGCTTAAGCAATTCTCTTGCCTCAGCCTCCCAAGTAGCTGGGACTCTAGGCACCTGCCACAATGCCTGGCTGTTTGGGGTTTTTTTTTTAAGAGACAGTGTCTCACTTTGTTGCCCTCAGTAGAGTGCCGTGGTGTCACAGCTCAAGCAACCTCCAACTCCTGGGCTTAGGTGATTCTCTTGCCTCAGCCTCCCAAGTAGCTGGGACTACAGGCGCCCTCCGCAACACCCGGCTATTTTTTGTTACAGTTCAACCAAGGCCAGGTTTGAACTCGCCACCCTCAGTATATAGGGCTGGTGCCCTACCCATTGAGCCACAGGCACGGCCCCAGGAGCCAGAACTTTTATAGCCAGCAAAGTTAGAGTGGTCATGTTTAGTGACTATATGCCCCCAAAGCAGATTTCTCTGGGAATGAGCTGAGTGGTAACTTTCCATTTTCCTTGCTTTTTGATTACTACACATTTAAAATAAAGAATAAAGGCCTAACTTCACAGTGTGCCAAGGTAAAAAGGGAGCAAAGTGAAGATTCTCTTATCCTCAATTCCTGTCTGTTAACACCTCTCACGTCGGACCCATAGACGACAGCTAACAGCAATGTAATCGTCATTGCATGTCTCCTAGCAGGTCCTAGGGCGCTTTGTGTGTTTCCATATTCTCCATGTTCATTTGCACTTAATGAATCCTGGATTCATTTGCACACTTATAGAGGGTTATGTTAGATTGTACTGTCAACCCAGTCTAACTGGGTACAATATCTCCCAGTCCCTATCCTGTGTGATTCCAGATTATAATTGGCCGATAGAACTTGCATACAGTTTGGGAGGTTAAGGTGACAGAGCCATTACTCTCAGAAATGCCAGGCGGACAGAGGCGGTGCCCTGTGAGTCCCAGGTGACTCTTGCTGTCCTCTGCTCTGCATCCTCCAGGCTGCTGGCCCTGATTACTGAGGCAGCCCCAGGCTTGGCTGTGCACCCGGAGGCAGTGGCTACCACAAAGGCAACAGCTTCCCGCACACCTCTCCCTTTTGTGGTCCTGTGGTGGAGGCTGGACTTGATTGTTTCTCGGCATTGCCTGTAAACTTGGACTTGTCCCCTGTGCTGGCGCTTTCATAGACTTGATTAGTGACTTCTCTGTGAATCTCCAACTCCCCCTCCCAGGCCATCACTTCCTTAATGCCATCACTTTTCTGTCTCATTCCTATAGTAAACTTTAATGCCTAACAAAGGTCTAATGCCTGAAATAGACCTCTTACCTCCATAAAACCAGCAGTTCCTCTTTTTCTCTGACTGAACTCTGATACTTTACTGGTCCTGAATGTGGTTCTAGAGAAGCAGAACTTGACGGATGAGAATCTGAATTGCTTCTATTTTTTTTTTTTTTAAGACAGTTTCACTCTGTCACCCTGGGTAGAATTCCGTGGCATCATAGCTCACAGCAAACTCAAACTCTTGCGCTCAAGAAATCCTTTTGCTTCAGTCTCCCAAGTATCTAGGACTATAGGCACCCGCCACAACCCCAGCTATTTTTTAGAGGCAGGGTCTGGCTCTTGCTCAAGCTGCTCTCAAACCCCTGAGCTCAAGCAATCCACCCACCTTAGCCTCCCAGAGTGCTAGGATTACAGGTGTGAGCCCCCATGCCTGGCCTGAATTGCTTCTTTGAGCTGGCTAAATTTAAATAGCTGTTGCCTGGATAAATTAAGATACCAGTAGTCAAGGACATCTAATGACAAAACAGCTACTTACTTATCACCTATATTTATCTAGAGTGGAGGGTTTGTAGGAAGCAACGTTCTGGGTGATCAAGAAGTTGCAATAGAGTATTTAAATGTAAATAAAATCTTCCAGGGTTGACTCCTTCCAAGTTCCAAGCCCCAAACCATAGGGCTTTATAGAAGGAAAATAATGCGACTGTGGCTTAAATTCCCAGCTCAAGGCCCAGGTAAGAGCAAGAGTTTCTGTGGCTTTCTTAAAATAAACCTTTGTCTGTCATAGCCTCAGCTGAGGATTTTTGAAAATTGAACTCAAAATTTAATTCTTCATGTAGCTGAATTACAACACAAAATAAATTTACAGCCTCATCGTATCTCTTACGGTAAAGCTAGGGCACTGATGGAGAAGTCTCCATCAGTGGAGACTCTGAAAATCTGTTTGGGGACATATGGGAAGATTTCTGATGAAGCTGAAAGTCTTGAACCCCAAAATTCTGCTAAGTATCTTTTGCTTATAGAAATGGTCTTTCCTCCCATGTCTGAGAAATTTAACTTACCTTGCCTGCAGAACCTCTAAGGGCCTCTCCAGAAGTAACTGTTCTGAATGGGACATTCATCTTCTCAGGACTCAGCCGCTCTTACTGGTTCTAGATTTCTAAACAGACTCAAGTTCTAGCAGGCTCCAGTGGGTCAGATAGCCCTGTGACCCATGAGAAGGTCTGTACCATATGTACCAAAAAGATTGCAAGCTTTTGAAAAATTATTTAGACAGTTTTATAATTGATTTTATTTTACCTTATATAGATATTTTATTTTTTTATTAAATCATAGCTGTGTACATTAATGCAGTCATGGGGTACAGTGTGCTGGTTTTATATACACTTTGAAGTACTTTCATCTGGCTGGGTGCCTGTGGCTCAAGTGGCTAAGGCGCCAGCCACATACACCTAAGGTGGTGGGTTCAAATCCAGCCTGGGCCCGCCAAATAACAATGATGGCTGCAACCAAAAAAAAATAATAGCCGGGCGTTGTGGCAGGTGCCTGTGGTCCCAGCTACTTGGGAGGTGGAGGCAGGAGACTCGCTTGAGCCCAGGAGTTGGAGGTTGCTGTGAGTTGTGATGCCACGACACTCTACCCAGGGGGACAGCTTGAGGCTCGGTCTCAAAAAAAAAAAAAAGAAATACTTTCATCAAACTGGTTAACATAGCCTTCATGGCATCCTCTTAGTTATTGTGTTAAGACATTTATATTCTACATTTAGAAAGATTCTCATGTACTCTTATAAGATGAACCATAGGTGTGGTCCCACTAAACACCCTCCCTCCACCCATCCTCCCCCTTTCCCTCCCCTCACCTTATTTTTTTTTTTTACCTTTTTTTTGCAGTTTTGGCCGGGGCCAGGCTTGAACCCGCCATCCTCAGTATATGGGGCCGGCGCCCTACTCCTTGAACCACAGGCACCACCCTATTTTACCTTATATTTTATTTAAGGGTTTTTGTTTGTTTTGTTTTGTTTTTTGAGACAGGGTCTTGCTCTATTGTCCTAAGTGCAGTAGCATCATCATAGCTCACAGCAACCTTAAACTCCTGGGTTCCAGTGATTCTCCTGCCTCAGCCTCTCAAGCAAAGAGGACTGCAAGCACCTGCCATAATACCGGGCTCATTTTTCTATTTTTAATAGAGACAGATTCTTGATCTTCTTCCTCAGGCTGGTCTTGAACTCCTGAGCTGGAGTGATCCTCCTGTCTTGGTCTCCCAGAGTATAAGGATTGCAGGTGTGCTGTGCCCAGTCTCTTATTTTTTAATTGAGAAACATTTAATTGGCCCATAAAGATTGAATATATTCAAGGTGTGCCACGTAATAGGTGCTGTATATATACATGCATGTCGTATAAGGATCATCACAATCAAATTAACAAACACATCCATCACCACTCATGCTGTACATTAGATTCCCAGAACTTGGGCTTCTTATCTTATCACTGAAACTTTCTACCCTTTGATCAACATATCCCTATTTCTCTCACCTATGGCCCTTGGCAAATATTATTCTCTTTTTCTGTGCATTCATAATGTTTTGACAATTTTTATTTCAAAAAGTCTGCAGAAGATGTATGGGAATGGTCAGATCAGGAGAAATTACTGATCTGTGTGCACTGAGAAGGGATTCTGTATTCAGCGTTTTAGCTTGAGTGTCTGGGAGTGGCTCTAACAGTTCACGTTAGTAGGTTGAATCTGTGGAGAAGGCAGATGGATTTTAAAATATGATAGTGTATCATTGTAAATGTATTCAGGTGGTGACATGAGTCACAGCTGCTGTTTCAGGCAGCAGTGGTTCCTTTACGAGAGCACATCAACGTAACCCCTAGGACCAGCACGCAGCTACTGATTTGGCAAATGCTTTTTCCCTCTCTATAGCCTCGTAAAAATCACCAGAAGCATCTTATCATTTTGCCAAACAAATATTCTATTCAGCCCTCAGCACATCATTTCATAATTTTAACACTTACATTTTATTTTATGAAGAACAAGAAAGGGAGAAGAAGAGGGGAAGAGGGAAAGAAGAGCTCTGAGCCAAGGTCACAGGGAGGGAAGCAGAAGAGAAACAAATTGCTGAGACACTCTCTTAGGGACAATGCCGACTGCAAAGGTGATTTTAAAAAATCTATTAATGTGATTTTCTTTGTCATCTGTCCTCATATGTGATATTCCTCCTATAGCCTTAGAAAACATTTAAAACTTTACATTAAGGATTTGTAGAGAAAGGACACAAGATGTGATTTAGGAAAGGTTCCCACTTTTTCTTTTTTAGAGTCAAAATCTCACTCTGTCACCCAGGCTGGAGTGGTCGTGGTGCGATCAGAGCTCACTGCAGCCTTGAACTCCCTCCTGGGCTCCAGTGATCCTCCCACCTCAGCCTCCTGAGTTGTTGGGATTATAGATGGGCACCACCATACCTGGTCAGGTTCCTACTTTTCGAGGGAAGAAACTTATGTAGGACTATAGGTAGGGGGAAAAGAAGAAGGAAGAAAAGCAGGGAGGAAGGAAAGGAGAGAAAGGGGGAGAGAAGAAGGAAGAAAGAAACAAGTAGGACATTTTGGTCTGGTGTAAGGGTCGGGTACCCTTTTTCTTATAGCTATGGCCAACTGGAGTGGGAACAGGAGATGTTACGGATGGTAGAAATACCCAGACAGGAGTAGAACATTATCAGTGAGGAGAGCTCTTCTCATATAATAATAGGATTATATTAAGTAATGTTCAGAAGTGGAGAGGCTGAGGCCGCAAATCAAAAGTGTCATTTGTTGCAAGTCCTGAGAATTTGGAACTAGGTGACAACATCGCTCGGTTTAAAAAGATATGCTATCTTGTTTCTCCTGTTAATATGATTTGTTGAGAGAAAATACCCAGGAAAAGGAAGGTCTGATAGAACAAAAGGCTTCTCACAGGAAAGGTGCCCAAGGACACTCTTGCAACCTCTTCCTTATGCTGACTCGGCTCTTAGGAATTTGTAGAAACTTAACTTGCTGGGACCTTGAAACTAATGCTTGCTTCTGCTTCCGTAAAAGCCAGCCCTTCTGGGGGGCACCTGTGGCTCAAAAGGGTAGGGCGCTGGTCCCATATGCCAGAGGTGGTGGGTTCAAACCCAGCCCTGGCCAAAAAACTGCAAAAAAAAAAAAAAAAAAGCCAGCCCTTCTATAAAAGCCTGAGCCGGCCTTCTCCAGCTCAACCAGAAGGTTACCCGTGGGCTGGGCATGGTGGGTCATGCCTGTAATCCTAGCACTCTGGGAGGCCAAGGGAGGTGGATTACCTGAGCTCACAGGTTTGAAACCAGCCTGAGCAGGAGCGAGACCCCATCTCCAAAAATAGCCAGGCATGGTGGTGGGCATCTGTGGTCCCAGCTACTTGGGAGGTGGAGGCAAGAGAATCGCTTGAGCCCAGGAGTTGGAGGTTGCTGTGAGCTTCGATGCCATGGCACTACCCAGGGCAACAGCTTGAGGCTTTGTCTCAAAAAAAAAGAAGAGGCTTGTGTTCTACACCTAGTCTCAGAAGTAAATCTGAGTTACTTTATCTCTTTTGGACTCAGAGATACCTATAGACTAAGAATATTTGTTTTTCTTTTTTAATTTCAGATTGATGTGAGGGTACAAAGGATTAGATTACAATGTTTGCATTTGTTAGGTAAAATCCCTGTAGTAGTTGTGTCCCCCACCCAGGAGGTGTGCCAATCCAGGAGTGTCTGGAAGACAAAGTATTCAGAATTAGGTAATAGATTTCTTTTCTGGAAGCAGGGCATATACTTATATTCCCAGCTATTTTGGAGTGTTGCAGGGCCTAACACAGCCACACACAACCTTTTCCCCTCCTTCTCCACCTCCTATCCTCCTAAGACAAAGACACAAAGGATCTGGTTAGCTCCACCCACCAAAGACGTTCATGCCAAAGACCCTAACTTTGGAGCAAGATGTGGAATTTGCCCACCCTCCACAGCCCCATATAAAAGAGGTCTCTAACTGCCCCAGGTGCCAAGTGTGTTCAATAAACCTGGCCTGAACATCTCTGTTCCTATCTCCTCTCTGGGCCCCACAGATGACCCCTTTCAGGGAAGCTGAAGCAAGAGGATCTCTTGAGCCCAAGAGTTCAAATCCAGCCTGGACAACATAGCGAAATCCAGTCTCCAAAGATAAGTAAATAAAAATAAAAATATTTTGAGAGTTTTGGGAGAAAGATAATGTATCAGTAATGATCTGGTGGGGGTGGGGAAGCCCTATCTGTAGGACTGACCAATTTCAGCGCTATAAACACTCCCACCAGGGCTAAATTCAAGGGGCCATCATGACGTCCCGGAACATGGGGTTGGGCAGAAATGCACACATTGATGTGAGCCAGTGCTTCTCCTGGGCTTCTCCTAATTGCAATCGAGGCTTCTCAGCCTTCCTTGGCCTTCCAAGGAGGGGCCAATGAAGATCAGACTTCAGAGAACAAAAGAGATTTTCTTTTGTATTGATGTGTTTGGGGAACACTACACGTGTCAGGACACAGGAAATCGTGGAGGAGGGGGAACGGAGCACCTTCTGAGTTCCAGGCTCCCCTCTTTCTTGCCTGGCAGTGGCTGGCCTGTCTGAGTCCCTGCTTGCAGTCACAACATTATAGAGAGAGACACTGCTTCCCCTGAAAGAGTTTCTATGGCAACCTCCCCAGCAGGGCAAGGAACTGCACTCTAAGCTTCAGCGGGAAGGTTGGGAGATAAAAATAAATTCTGATTAATCCAGGACCCACGTATGACAGAGACTCAGGAAATACCTGAAAACATAAAACCGGTCTGGGTGAAATTTGCAGACTTCCATTTCCTTTCTTAAGAAAAATAAAACCTACAAGTAAATGAACTGATGCTTTATCGTTATGGCTCCTTGAAAAGCACAGCTCTGTCTACCAGGCTAGATTTTGCCAGTAGCTTTTCTCTCTGAATTTCTTATTCCCTGTACATCATGTTGTGAGAGAGCCTGTGGACTCCGAGTCGGCACAGAGAACACAGTGAAACCTCTGTATTTCTAAATTTTATTACCTGACTGACACATCTTCCTTGGCAGCCTTACACGTGAATGGTGCGGCTCAAATGAGGTCAGAGATGTGGAACTTTTTTTAAAAAAAGAGGAAAGCTTCTATGCAAATATATATAGCTTCTATGCAAATTATGAATAGTCATTTATAATGACTATTATGAATATGTCTTTAGGTTAGGTGAGGGAGGGAGGGGAAGAACCGAAGAAAAAAGCAGAGCTCCTGGCTCAGCGTCTGTGGCTCAAGCGGCTAAGGCGTCAGCCACATACACCTGAGCTGGCAGGTTCGAATCCAGCCCAGACCTGCCAAACAACAATGACAGCTGCAACCAAAAAATAGCCGGGCATTGTGGTGGGCGCCTGTGGTCCCAGCTACTTGGGAGGCGGAGGCAGGAGACTCGCTTGAGCCCAGGAGTTGGAGGTTGCTGTGAGCT
>NW_003852503.1:1469799-1471380 GCF_000181295.1 Otolemur garnettii | reverse complement strand
ATTCGAACCCGCCACCTTAGGTGTATGTGGCTGGTGCCTTAGCCACTTGAGCCACAGGCGCTGAGCCTATTTTGGAAAAATTAGTAGGCTCATAGGAAGCTGCAAAAATAGGACAAATAGTTCTGTGTACTCTTTATCCAGCTTCCAACAGTGACATCTTCCCTAGTTGTAGTATATCAAAGTCCACACGGCTATCTTGGGGTCAACTAGACCACAGGTCTTATTCAGTTTTTGACATTTTATAAAACTGCATGGATTGATATGTTTGTGTGTGTACGGTTGTATGCAGTTTCCCCCATGTTTAGTTTCAGGTTACCACCCCTCTGATGAAGATCCAGAACCCTCTGTCACCCTAAAAGAATACCCTCGTGCAACATCTTCAGATGAATGCCTACCCTCACCCCACTCCAGAAACTGTCAAACTGTTCTCTATCTCTCTGTTATTACGAGAATGTTCTATCAGTGGTATCATGCACTACTTAACTTTCAAGAAAGACTTTTTTTCAGTAAGCATAATGCCTTTGAGGTCTTTACCAGGTTGTTGTGGCATGCACCAATAGTTCATTCCTATCTTATTGCTGGGTAGTATCCTATTATATGGATTCATCAGGGCATGGGCAACCATTCACTCAAACTTTACCAGAATTTTGTTATAAATGAAGCTGCTATGAACATTGTAGACAAGTTTTTTTATTTTTGTTTTGTTTTGTTTTGTCTTATTAATGTTATTATTTTAGTTTTTGGCCAGGGCTGGGTTTGAACCCGCCACCTCCAGCATATGGGGCCAGCGTCCTAGTCCTTTGAGCCATAGGCACTGCTCTATTTTACTTTATTTTTTTTAGACAGAGCCTCAAGCTGTTGCCCTGGGTAGAGTGCTGTGGCATCACAGCTCACAGCAGCCTCCAGCTCCTGGGCTCAAGTGATTCTCCTGCCTCTGCCTCCCAAGTAGCTGGGACTACAGGCACCTGCCACAACGCCAGGCTATTTTTTGATTGCAGCTGTCATTGTTGTTTAGTAGGCAGCACTGGATTCAAACCCTCCAGCCCAGGTGTATGTGGCTGGCGCCTTAGCCACTTGAGTGACAGGTGCCAAGCCTACAAGTTTTTTTTAAAGGCCTGTCATTTCAGAATGAATGCGAGTTTTTGTATGAACTTAAATCTTCATTTTGCTGGGATAAATGCTCAGGAATAAAACTGCTGAGTCATTTGGTAACCATGTTGCTGAGTCATTTGGTAACCGCCTGCTTAGTTTCACAGGAAACGGGCAAATTGTTTTGCAGGATGGCTGTAACATTCTACACTCTGACTAGCTGGCAGCATGAGTGATCCAGTGATACAGTTCCTCTACGTCCTTGCCAGCTTTTGGTCTTGTCACTGTTTCTTCCTTTAGATGTTCTGAAAGGCATACAGTAAAATCTAGTTGTGGTATTAACTTGCTAAAGCTGATGATATTGAAAATTTTTCAATTGCTTATTTCCCATCTGTATCTTTTTTTTTTTTTTAGACAGAGCCTCAAGCTGTCCCCCTGGGTAGAGTGCTGTGACTTCACAGCTCACAGCAACCTCCAACTCCTGGGCTCAAG
>NW_003852503.1:1467505-1469208 GCF_000181295.1 Otolemur garnettii | reverse complement strand
GCCCACCACAATACCTGGCTTTTTTTTTTGGTTGCAGCCATCATTGTTGTTTGGCGGGCCCGGGCTGGATTTGAACCCACCACCTTAGGTGTATGCAGCTGGCACCTTAGCCACTTGAGCCACAGGTGCTGAGCCCACCTGTATCTTTTTATTGTTGAAGTATCTGGTCACGTTGTCTACATATTTCATAATTATTATGTTTTTTATGTTGGGTTTTTTTTTTTTTTTTTGCAGTTTTTGGCTGGGGCTGGGCTTGAACCCACCACCTCCAGCATATGGGGCCAGAGCCCTACCCTTTTGAGCCACAGGCACCGCCCTATGTTGGTTTTTTTAGAGTTCTTTATATATATAGCCTAGATGCAAGGCCTTTGTCAGATATACAGTTTGCACAAATTTTCTCCCAAGTTGTAGCTTGTTTCTTGTTTTTAACTCCTAACAAGGTCTTTCACAGGCCAACAGTCCTTAATTCTAATTAGGTCCAATGTGTCAATTTTTCTTATATATATTATGCTTTTATTATCATCTCCAGCAAATCTTCACCTAGACCAAAGTTTTTTTTGGTATTTTCTTCTGAAAGTTTTATAGTTTCACATTTTATGCTTAAGCCTATGATACATTTTGAATTAATTTTTGTATGTGGTATGAGGTTTATTATTTTTGTCTATAGATGTCCAATTGTTTCATTACCATTTATGGAAAAGACTATCCTTCCATTAAATTGCCTTTGACCCTGTCAAAAATCAATTGGGCATATTTTTGTTAGTCCATTTCTGGGTTTTTGAATATTCCCTTGATCTACACGTCTCTTCCTCCACCAATACCACACTATCATGTTTACTGTAGCTACGTAAATCTTGGTATCAGGTAGAATATTCTTCCTACTTTCTTTTTCTTTTTTCTTTTTTTTGCAGTTTTTGGCCAGGGCTGGGTTTGAACGTGCCACCTCCGGCATATGGAGCCGGCGCCCTACTCCTTTGAGCCACAGGCACCACCCTTCCTACTTTATTTTTATTTTTAAAAATTGTTAAGCTATTTTATATCTTTGCCTTTCCATATACATTTTATAATAATCTTGTTAACATCTTTACTATATTGAGTTTTCCAATCTTTGTGGGGTTTTTTTTTGGTATTTTAGTTTTCTTTGAGACAGAGTCTTGCTCTGTTACCCAGGCTAGAGTGCAGTGACACAATCATTGTTCCCTGCCACCTTGAATTCCTGGACTCAAGTAATCCTCCTTACTCCGCCTCCGGAGTAGTTGGGACTCCAGGTGTGTACCACCAGGCCCAGATAATGAAAAAAGAAGTTTTTCATGTGTTGCCCAGACAAAAACATTTTGTGATGTTTCATTCTATTGCCCAGGCTGGTCTGGAACTCCTGAGGGCTCATGTGATCCCCAACTCAGCTTCCCAAAGTGCTAGAATTATGGGTATATTGGCTTGGCACCTGTGGCTCAAACGGCTAAGGCCCCAGCCACATACACCTGAGCTGGCAGGTTTGAATTCAACCCGGGCCGCCAAATAACAATGACGGCTGCAACCAAAAAATAGCTGGGCATTGTAACGTGCACCTATAGTCCCAGCTACTTGGGAGGTAGAGGCAGGAGACTCGCTTGAGCCCAGGAGTTGGAAGTTGCTGTGAGCTGTGATGCCACAGCACTCTACCCAGGGTGACAGCTTGAGGCTCTGTCTCAAAAAAAAAAAAA
>NW_003852503.1:1465205-1467096 GCF_000181295.1 Otolemur garnettii | reverse complement strand
CCCTCCCTCCACCCATTCCTCCCCCCTTCCCTCTCCCCTCCTCTCCCCTCCCCACTCCTCTCCCTTCCCTTCTCCTTCCCTTCTTCTCATTGCAGTGCTCAGGACTTCCACAACTCAGTGAACAAGAGCAGTGAGAATGGACATCCTTGCTTAGTTCCCAGTCTTAGGAGGAAAGCATTCAGTCTTTGATTTTATTTATTTCATTGTTTTTGCAGTTTTTGGCCGGGGCCAGGTTCGAAACCCCCACCTCTGGTATCTGGGGCCTGTGCTCTACTCCTTGAGCCACAGGCGCTGCCCCTCAGTCTCTGATTAAGTATGATGTTGGCTATAGATTTTTATAGATGCTCTTTATTAAGTTGAATAAGTTCCCCATTATTCCTAATTTGCTGAGAATTTTTATCTTAAATACATGTTGAATTTTATCAAATGGCTATTCACTATAAATTGATTGATTTCCAAATACTGATGTCACTCTGTTCCTCTAGGAGCAGAAAAAGAAAAAAATACATCTAATTGAATCAGCCCCACTGGCTTATTCCAGCACTTATCCCACGTGGTTGTAGTATATATGTTCTTTTTATATATTGCTGAATTCGATAGGCTAGAATTTTCTATTTTAGTATTTTTGTACCTAAGTGCATAGGAAATATTAGTCTCTAGGTTTAGTTATATATTCATTTATTCACTTATTACTGTATTTGTCTGGTTTGGGTATTTGGGTAATACTGGCCTCATAAAATGAGTTGGAAAATGCTTTCTTTTCTTCTAGTTTCTGAAAGTGTTTATGGAGCATTGATGATGCTAATTCTTTTTTAAATGTTTCATAGAATTCCCTAGTGAAGATATCTTTTTTTTTTCTTTTTTTTTCTTTGAGACAGAGTCTCATTTTGTCACCCTGGGTAGAGTGGATGACATCATATCTCATAGCAACCTCAAACCCTTGGGTTCAAGTGATTCTCTTGCCTCAGCTTCCAAGTAGCTGTGACTATAGGCGCCCACCACAATACTTGACTATTTTTAGAGATGGAGTCTCCCTCTTGCTCAGGCTGATCTCGAACTCCTGAACTCAGGCAATCCACCTTCCTCGGCCTCCCAGAGTGCTAGGATTACAGGTGTGAGCCACCACATTCAGCCTTAGTGGAGATATCTTGACCTGAAGAGTTCTCTTCTGGAAGCTTTCAAATGATGGATTCAGTTTCTTTCATAGTTGTGTGATTATTCAGATTACCTATTTTCTCTTGAGTAAGGTCTTTAATTTATGAAGTCCAAAATCTGAGTTCACCAGAGAGCAGAACTTGAGGCACCATTTTACGGGTTATTTTATTTGGTTGGGCGTGTAATCCCAAGGTCTGAGACCAAGGGGAAAGGAAGTGAGGTAAGGGAAAAGAAAGACCCAGCACCAGGATGCAGTACTAACTTAACATAAAGCAGGACTGGAGACTGGATTCCACAGAATCTCACAAGCTACAAACATTGAAAAAAAGCTCACAAAAATTGAAAAAAGACGGGAGGCACCTGTGGCTCAGTGGGTAGGGCACTGGCCCCATACACCAAGGGTGATGGGTTCAAACCCGGCCCTGGCCAGCTAAAACAGCAATGATAACTGCAACAAAAAAAGAGAGCTGGGTGTTGTGGCGGGCACCTGTAGTCCCAGTTACTTGGGAGGCTGAGGCAGGAGAATCACTTAAGCCCAAGAGTTGGAGGTTGCTGTGAGCTATGATGCCATGGCACTTTACCAAGGGCAACGGAATGAGACTCTGTCTAAAAATAAATTAAAAAATTGAAAAAAGAAGAAAAATTGTGTAACTATATATGTTTGTGTGTGTGTGTATACATAGATGTCTTTCACCATCTTGCTCCTCTCTAAATATATTCTTTTTTTTTTTTTTTT
>NW_003852503.1:1451812-1465053 GCF_000181295.1 Otolemur garnettii | reverse complement strand
TTGTTGTTTGGCGGGCCTGGGCTGGGGATTCGAACCCGCCACCTTAGGTGTATGTGGCTGGCGCCTTAGCCGCTTGAGCCACAGGTGCCGAGCCTCTAAATATATTCTTAATAGTCTGGATTAGACATTGTATTTGGTTTTATTTTTTTATTTTTATTTTATTTTATTTTATTTTATTGAGACAGGATCTTGCTTTGTTGCCTGAGGTAGAGTGCAGTGGCATCATCATGGCTCAAAGCAACCTCAAACTCCTGGACTTAAGAGATCCGTCTGCCTCAGCCTCCCAAGTAGCTGGAACCACAGGTACATACCACCATACCTGGCTAAGTTTTCTTTTCTTTTTTTTTTTTTGTGGAGACAAGATCTCCCTATGTTGCTTGGTCTTGGCCATGATATTTAGACATCAAGCACAAGTGTCATTCATTTCTTTACAATTGTTGGTGTTTTAGATACACTGTCTAGAAAATTAATCATCTTTTAGATCAGAAGTATATATGATATGCATATGTTTCCCTCGCTGGAGAAACTGGTAGCTTCATCAGTGTATAAGTTTGTGTTACGAGTGTGTATTTAGCCAGTATTCAGTCGTTCACCTAATAAATAGTTACAAGACACTCTGTATGTGGAACTCTTCTAGGTGTTAGGAATAAAGTGGTCAACAAGACACAGAAAAATCTCTTCTCTTGCTTAGCTCACATTCTAATGAGGTGTAGGTGTGTGGTGTGTGGTGTGTGGTTGCACCGATGTTTTCGCAGGGTACCTCATCTATCTATCAACTCCAGGATCCTTGACATAAAACCAGCAGGCTACCAGGATGGCAAGAGAAACTAACTTTATAATAGACCCAAGACTTTCTTAGAAAAACAGAAAAAATATTTCCTTTCTTAGAAAAACAGAAAAAATATTTCCTCCAGCACCAAGAGATAAGGTCCTAAGGAAAGGAGAAAAGCTCCTCTTAACTTCTTTTTTTTTTTGGAGACAGAGTCTCACTTTCTCACCCTTGGTAGAGTGCCTTTGCCTTCACAGCTCACAGCAATCTCCAGCTCTTGGGCTTAGGCAATTCTCTGGCTTCAGCCAACCAAGTAGCCAGGTGCCTGCCACAGCAGCCAGGCTTTTTTTTTTTTTTTTTTTTTTGCAGTTTGGCCAGGGCTGGGTTTGAATCCACCACCCTCAGTATATGTGGCCAGCGCCCTACTCACTGAATCACAGGCGCCTCCCCCCCTTAACTTCTTTTATTTATTTTTAATTTCTTTTAGAGACAGGATGTTGCTCTGTGGCCCAGGCTGGAGTGCAATCATAGCTCACTACAGCCTCAAATTCCTTAGCTCAAGCAATCCTCCTGCCTTGGCCTCCTGAGTAGCTGGGACCCCAGGTGTGCGCCAGCATGCGTTAATTTCATGTTTCAGAGACACCATCTCTCTGTGATGCCCAGGCTCCCTTAACTTCTTAAAGTTTTAGCTAACCAAATAAACTATGTTGAAGAAACAGCCATGTTTGAAAGTCAAATTCAACTTCTAAAACAATGTAACTCACTCTTTGAGGTTAGCCTTATTATTGCTCATTGCTATGTTAGGTAGTCAAAATCATGAGAGTTAACAGCCCTGTGAGTATGTTCTCCACATCTTCAACATTCTGGAATCCACCCAGATACTAACCACATCCCTCCTCAATAGAAAAGTCTGACTAGGCTCTCGGCTGGGTTTGACAATTCCTTTCTGGGAACTAACCTACAAATGAAGGAATGAAGATCCTCTCTCTCCAAGTATTTTTCTGGCCTCTTTTGAAGATGTCCAAAGGAGAACTGGGTTCTGGATTGGCCATTCTTTAGTCAAAGGAAAAAGATCTGGGTTTTCTTGTCTATGCTTTGTCCCGGTCCTTTCTACAAAACTCAAGAATCTGGGAGCAGAACTCCCTGAAGGTGGAGAGACAGGTTAGTTAGGAACATTTGCCACTTCCTGATATCTGCTGCCCCCATTATAAATGAACTTCTTTTTCATGATGAAACATCAGTGCAGATAAGCATTAAGTATTTCAAAGCCCACAAATGCATTTTATCGGTTTGGCCTTTCCTGAGCGGCAGTTGAGGAAGGCACCACACAGAACCAATTTTCTTGACCCTTCTCTCAAAAACAGAAATTATTAATCAGTTCAGGTTGCTATTTACAAATCCTAGAATGCTCTTAGACTTAAGTAACTTGTTCTGTTTTCTACTGATTTCTATAATTGATATATTGCTAATCTTGACATTTTCCTCCAAATATACAGCATCCTCCTAAACTGGGAATCCATACAGCAGGCAGTTGCTGTGCTGACACTGCATAAGAGGCCAGAATTAAAACACCTCCAGGATGGCTCGGTGCCTGTGGCTCAAGGAGTAAGGTGCTGGCCCCATATATGGGAGGTGGTGGGTTCAAACCCGGCCCTGGCCAAAAAAAAAAAAAGGTAGATCAACAGGGTTGTGTAACAGATCTTTACAACTTTGTCTTCAAAATGAAGACTCTAAGGGGGTGGCACCTGTAGCTCAAAGGGGTAGGGCACTGGCCCTATATGCTGGAGGTGGTGGGTTCAAGCCCAGCCCTGGCCAAAAACTGCAAAAAAAAAATAGGAGACTCTATACACATTAAAACAACTCCCAACTTTCCCCTCTCCCCAGCCCCTCAGTAATCACTACTCTGTTCTCTTCTTTTGTGAACTTGACCACATTCGGTAAGTGGACTTTGGGAGATGATTAGGTTTAGACAAAATTTGGTGAGTGGGATGTAATGATAGGATTTATGCCCTCTATAAAAAGGCACACAGAGAGAGCTGGTACTCTCTTCCTCCAACATATTCAAGAAGAAGGGGTCGTGTGAGTGCACAGCAAGAAAGCAGCCGTCTGAAACCCAAGGAGAACGCTACTACCAGAGACCCACCACGCTTGACCTTAGACTTTGGCCTCCAGAATGGTGAGAAAATAAATTTCTGTTTTTAAAGTCCCACTCAGCCTATAAGATTATCTATCTATCTATCTATCAATCTATCATCATCTATGTATCTGTGTTTTATGGCAAACTAAGACAAATGCCTTGACCTTGGCTTTCTTCTTAAACTTTATCCAGTGTCTACTTCTACCCGTGATGGTGAATGTGATCGACTGTTTAGTCACAAAACTGCTAAGTACCAAAATGTTATATTGAACAAGAGAGGATTGGAATAAAAGATTGTGATTAATAATGCATTATCATAGAAGCATAAACACTGGACTAACCAAAGTGTACACAGATGCAAGTCTTTGGAGAGGGGTTTGGAAATGAAGGTTTCGGAGAATTTTTAGAGGTAAATGTGGATGGTTTCCTGTAGTCCTGTCTGGAAATAGAAAGCCTGATCATTTCGTACAGCTCTACCCAGCGAGTCTGATTTTTTCCCTCCCACCTTTTCCCAGAACAGATTCGTAATTTCTTCTAAAATGTGAAGGTTATTTCAAGCTGGCTTCACCACATTATTAAAGAGTTTGAGTTTAGCGGTGGCCCATATTCTTGGCAAACAGTTACTTCTGTGTTCTCTCATGCGTGGAGGAAGAGGACGGCATTGAGGAGCCGCTGCTTTCTGATTGTCCCTGGGTGCTTTCCTCATTTAGATGAGCAAGGGAGAGAGGACATATCCTGTTTCACTGGCTCGTATTGATTTCCTGGTCATGCCTGATACCTGAATATGAACAGACTTAATTGTTGCAGATAAATGAGGCTCAGCTAGC
The DNA here is from genome assembly GCF_000181295.1 of Otolemur garnettii. Taxonomy (NCBI): domain Eukaryota; kingdom Metazoa; phylum Chordata; class Mammalia; order Primates; family Galagidae; genus Otolemur; species Otolemur garnettii. The sequence goes on along the minus strand of NW_003852503.1, from coordinate 1,461,320 downwards.
AGAAGGGAGACAGAAAAAAATTGCCCGCAAACCCATTGTTTGCATGCGTCTAATACAAAATGAATGCTGCTTTTTAGGTTGTAATTTATCATGACCTGGCCAGGCTAGGCACTTGGGAGGACTTCAGTTATAGTCACTAGATTTTTGATGTGTGGATGGAAGGCTTAGGGTTATGTGCTGTAAGAAAGAAACAAGATTCTGCTACGGCAGTTCCATGGGGTGAGCTAGAAGGGACACTTCACAGAGCTGCTTTGGCATCTTTTTGGTAAGCTCTACTTGGACTCCTAGGGGCTTCTTTAATACTGGGCTTGGTGCAGATGAGAATCAGGGACTATCCACTGTGCCCTGATCATCATCCTCTGTTCTCTCCCTCATGCTAGGTCTTTAATGCATAATAAATGTGCTACTCTATCCCCACCCCATTCAGTGGGCACTCTCTAGCATTTCTTTCTTTCTTTCTTTTTTTTTTTTAGAGACAGAGTCTCACTTTGTTGCCCTTGGTAGAGTGCTATGGCATCACAGCTCACAGCAACCTCCAGTTCTTGGGCTTAGTCAATTCTCTTGCCTCAGCCTCCCAAGTAGCTGGGACTACAGGCGCTACCACAACACCCGGCTATTTTTTTGTTGCAGTTTGGCCAGTTTTTTGGGGTTTTTTTGTTTTTGTTTTTGTTTTTTGAGACAGAGCCTCAAGCTATCCCCCTGGGTAGAGTGCCATGGCATCACAGCTCACAGAAACCTCCAACTCCTGGCTCAAGCGAGTCTCCTGCCTCAGTCTCCCAAGTAGCTGGGACCACAGGTGCCTGCCACAACACCCGGCTATTTTTTGGTTGCAGCCATCTTTGTTGTTTTTGGTGGGCCTGGGCCGGATTTGAATCTGCCACCTTGGGTGTATGTGGCTGGCGTCTTAGCCACTTGAGCCACAGGTGCCGAGCCAGTTTGAACCCGCCACCCTCGGTATATGGGGCTGGCGCCCTACCCACTGAGCCACAGGCACCACCCAGCATTTCTTTTTTTCTATATTTTGTCTGCCAGTGAGATCGCAAGCCCTTTGCATGCAGGGACCAGGTCTTAGGCTCTCTGCATCCCCAGGACTCTCCACAGTAGTGCCCGATACATGAGCAAGGGCAGGTACAATCTGCTTAAGAAAGCAAGAAAGAACAGGTGGGGTGGGCACTGAAGTAGCATCAGAATTCTTGTAGAAATGGGGAAGGGACTGAGGGGACAGACTGTTGAAGTTTTAAGAAGCAAGTACTGTGTGAAGTGCAGAATGTGGCACCTGATTAACAGGACAGAATTTATTAAGGACAGCGCCGTATCTGTTCAATACAGGGCTTTTCATCAGGGAGGCCTAACAAGAATAGTGGGTGGATGTTCTTAGAACAGAATGAAGGAGAAAATAAGAGTAAGCTGCATTCAGGGAAGGCAGCATCAGGGCGTCTCCTATCGGGTAGCAGGAGCCTGGCCCCTGCTTTGATGTCAAAATGGGGTTCCAGTTGTTGAGGACTGGAGGATGGATTGACAAGAAGGCAGGGTCCTCATTCAGAAGGCCTAGCAGTACAGAGTAGTTGTTAGAATCGAGATTAGTTCTGGAATTAAACACCCTGGGTCTGCCTCCCATTGCTCTGTTATTCTTGAACATCTTCTAGGTAATTCAGTTTCTCCATATGGGGTACGTACCTCACTAGGTCATAGAGGTTAAATGGCATGATCCATGTGAACTAAAAAGGGACAATAGCTGGCACATAGGAGCATTAAGTAAACATTGGATGCTATTCTTAATTTTTTTAATTACAATTATGTCTACTATGGCTGGGGACGGTGGCTCATGCCTGTAATCCTAGCCCTCTGGGGCAGGCTGAGAGGCAGGCGGATTGCTTGAGCTCAGGAGTTCAAGACCAGCCTGAGCAAGAATGAAACTCCATCTCTAAAAATAGCCAGGTGTGGCAGGTGCCTGTAGTCCCAGCTACTCGGGAGGCTGAGGCAAGAGGATCACTTAAGTCCAAGAGTTCAAGGTTGCTGTGAGCTGTGATGCCATGGCACCTACCAAGGGCAACAAAGTGAGACTGTGTCTAAAAAAAAAAAAATTATGTCTACTATTATAAAGTTGAGCCACATGAAACTGCTATTTTTAATGTATAAAAATGAATAATTTCTCCAGGTAAACCTAGTAGCCAGAGAGATAATCATGTATGAGAGTGACAGTATTTTCTACCATTTACTCTGTGATGCTATTCAGTTAAGTATTTTAATAGTACAAAGTACTAATAATTAGATCCATCTGGCAGGGGAGGACAGTGAGGTTCAGAAAGTTAATCAGGAAAGTCCCTGCTCAGCTGAGAACCCCCTCGGTCAGTCACTGGCCACTGGATAGAAGAACCAACAATAAAGAGGACTACTTTAGCTAATGCACTAAACTATATTTAAATATGGACAGAAAAGGAAGGGAAATACATATTAGGGGGCAAGGAGAGTCTCGTAATAAATTCCTGTTTTGAGCACAGAGAGGTCAATATTTCTACTTCTTATAATAATAATAATAGACAATAATGTGGGTTGACTTTGGTCCTTTGCATATATCAATTCATAATCTCATGAAGACCCAGTGGGAGAGATACAGTTATTATCCCCATTTTATAGATGAGGAAACTGAGGCACATTGTCCTACAAAGGCCGGAGCTGGGAAATGCATTACCTTGATTGCTTTTGCTGCCACCTGAGCACAGGGAAACTCAGACTGACCTTACAGTTTCTCTATATTCTGCATCCAGGAAATGTCGTACTCTACAACAGGCCAATGGGCCCTGTGTGTTCTGCCGGGAAAGAGAGGGGAACAGGGGGACATAACGAATGGAGGAAGAAAAATCAGAATCCTCTCAGGCGCTTCCAGAGGCTGTGGCAGGTACTTAGCCCTTCTGCTGGGAGAGCTGGTCCTGAGTTGTGCAGTTTGAGGCTGGAGCAGGGGCAAGCGTGCGTGGGAGGGCTGGGCAGTCAGCTGGGCTGTTAAAACCCTGTAGAAATACCTGCACAGCATCCGGGTGCGAGGCTAGAGGTCTGGGTGCAGGGTCCAGTTCTGGCTTTGCCATAACTAGCTGTACGACTTTGGGCAATTCAGTTCGTGCTTGTAGGCCAAGTTCCTTTTTTTGTAAAATGCAAGTTTTTTTTTTTTTTTTTTTTTTTGAGACAGAGTCTCATTTTATCGCCTTTGGTAGAGTGCCATGGCATCACAGCTCACAGCAACCTCCAACTCCTGGGCTTAGGCGATTCTCCTGCCTCAGCCTCCTGAGTAGCTGGGACTACAGGTGCCCGCCACAACACCCCACTATTTTTTTGTCGCAGTTTGGCCGGGGCCAAGTTTGAACCTGCCACCCTTGGTATATGGGGCCGGCGCCCTACTCATGGAGCCACAGGCGCCGCCCCCTTCGAAGTCTTTCAATCATGCATTCCTGTATTCATTCAAAAAATATTTAACATGCTCCTATTTTGGGTCAAGCACTGTTCTGAGCACTGGAGATCAAGTGGTGAACAAAAGAGCCATGATCCCTGCCTCAAAAACCTGATGTTTTAGTGGGAAAGGTAAAAATTAAGCAAGGAGACAAATAAACAGATAATATAATGTTAGCTAGTGATGAGTATCTCAAAGAAATGATTATGAATATTGGGGTCAGAGAGTGACAGCAATGCTATTTTTAAGCAAGGTGTCAGGAGAGGTCTGCCTGAGGAAATGACAATTAAAAAGATACCTGAAAACAGGTGAGGAGCAAGCTGGGGAAATACCTGGGACGAGGGGCCCAACAGGGGGAGAGAAAGTGCTAGGACCTGAGACAGGACTGTGAAGGGCGCATTTGACCAGGCGTCTTGCATCATGATAGGGACTTTGCATTTTACTGTAAATCTGATAATTTCTCAAAAAGAGAACATTTTGAGAAAAGCAATCACATGATGAAATTTACGTTTTTTTTTTTTCTTGAGACCGTCTCCAGCTATTGCCCTGAGTAGAGTGCTGTGGCGTCATAGCTCACAGCAACCTCCAACTCTTGGGCTCAAGAGATCCTCTTGCCTCAGTTTTTCTATTTTTATTAGAGACAGGGGTCTGGCCTTTGCTCAGCCTGGTCTGGAACTCATGAGCTCAAGCTATCCACCCACCTCAGCCTCCCAGATTACAGGTGTGAGCCACTGCACCTAGCCCTAAAATTTACCTGTAAAGTGATCTTCATGGCCATATAGACAGCAAGAAGCTCAGGGAAGGAGCAGGGAGACCAATCAAGAGGCTATTTTGTCAGTCACAGTGGCTCACACCTATAATCCCAGCACTTGGGGAGGCCGAGGCAAGAGGATCCCTTGAGCTTGGGAGTTTGAGACCAGTATGAGCAAGAGTGAGACACCCCCCCCAACATTTCTACTAAAAATAGAAAAACTAGCCAGGCCTTGTGATGGGCACCAGTAGTCCCAGTTACTCCGGAGGCTGAGGCAAGAAGATTACTTCAGCCCAAGAGTTGGAGGTTGCTGTGAGCTATGACAGCACCCTACTCAGAACAAGAGTGAGAATCTGTCTCAAAAAAAAAAAATGAGGCTGTTGCAATAGTGCAGGTGGGGAGTGAGGATGGCTCCCACTTGGTAATGGGTTCAGGTGGATGGAAGTAATGGGATTCGGGGTTTGGGACTTTTATAAAGACAGAAACAGTAACATTTGCAGGTAGGTTGGTTAGATGTGGAAAATATGAGAAATAGGAGTTAAAGGGATTCCCAGTTTTTGATTTCAGAGTTTGAAAACTTAATGTAGGCTCAGTGATGACCACCCAAAGTGATCCAGTGCTAACACCTGAAATTTTTTTTTTTTTTTTTTTTTTTGAGACAGAGTCTCACTTTATTGCCCTCGGTAGAGTGCCGTGACGTCACAGCTCGCAGCAAACTCAAGCTCCTGGGCTTAGGCACTTCTTTTGCCTCAGCCTCCCGAGTAGCTGGGACTACAGGCGCCTGCCACAATGCCCGGCTATTTTTTGTTGCAGCTTGGCTGGGGCCAGGTTCAAACCCGCCACCCTTGGTATATGAGGCCGGTGCTCTAGCACCTGGAATTTGTAATTATCTTAATTGAAAAAAGAGCAAATTCTACCCCATGTGGAATAGATGTGATTAAGTATCTCAAGGGGCGTATCTGGGATTACTCAGGTGGGGCCTGAATGCCATCACTCCCTCATATGAGAGAGGCCGAAAGAGATGAGATTCACCAGGAGGAGGCATGTGAGGATGGAGGCAGACATGGGGGTGACACAGCCACAAGCCCAGCAGTGCTCTGCCAGCTGCCCCCTGAAGCTGGGAGAGGCAAGGAACTCCACAAGACTCCCCAGAGAGGGTATAGCCGTGCCAACACCTGGATTCTAGCCCAGGGAAATGGGGTTTGGACTGCTGGTCTCCAGATAAAACTCTCTTTCAAGGAACTGAAATTCATTATAGCGGCTACAGGAAACTAATTCATTGCAGGAAATGACTGAACTGGGACAACTGTACCCAAGACAGAGATCATTGGGATGTTAGGCCGACCACTATCAATGAAATGAGACACTGAGAAGTGGACAAAGCTTGCAGAGGTCGCAGGACAAATGAGGAGCTTCTACTAGAGAAAGAGCGGACAGCGGAGGGGCTGGGACAGCCGTTGTCTCCGGGCTGAGGCACTCAGACCAGGTAAGCATCTTACCCGGGTGTTGAGACCATTCAAGCGAAATTGGATTTTTTATGCCTTAATTGAACTTTGCTGAAACTGTTGTTTGCTTCCTTCGGGTTTAAATTTGGGTCTTGAAATGATCCCCTGATTTAAATTATGTGGTTCTCTAACGTTGCTTCCTTTCTGCTCAAATGAAGTTGACTTTGATTGGCAGTCCTCAATTATTTGCCCGATTTGTTTGCATTTGGCGTGGGCCTAACTCAACAGGCGAGCGTATCAGTCTCCCTGGCTGCTTCTCTGCCTGTCCACCCACCAGCACTATCCTTCCTTGGAGTTCCTGCAGCTTTATATAAAAATAAGGCCTCTTTTTATATTTGAGGGTACAATTATTTCTTTTTTAAAGTTACTGGTTTTCAGTTATTCTTTTCATAGTCACTTATCCTGTTCAAACAGCAGTGGGCTCTTTCATTTTAAAATAACATTTGTGTTGATCTTCCTGCAATTTCACTGTCGGCTCTGCTTACTTAAAACCACCAAAAATAGCATTTATTGGGCTACTAGTACTAAACATTTTTAACAGATTCTTTTTCATCCTTATGAAAAATGAATATTCTGAATTTACAGATAAGAAAACCTGAGCTCTCTGAGGTCGAAATCCCCTCCTTTTAAATCCGCTTTTCTTTGGTATCTTTCCTTTGCTCTGCTCTTGGTTTGTTGAACTGTGGTGTGGGTTGAATATGTCCTGTTGTGCCACCCCTATCCCAGATGACCAAGACCCCTCTGATGGTTCCTAATTTACTGACTTTCAATGTATTTGAGAAAGGCAAGCTGGGGCAGTGGACAGGGCAGTGGGGTAGGAGTCCAGCTTCTATCGCTCACTGGATTACCCTCAGTAACTGGACCCACCGCTTACTTCTGCGTGGCCATGGGCAAGTTTCTTTAACCTCTCTGCTTTAGGTCAGCTATTTTACAACTGACCTTAGCTCTGTCCTTTGCTAACACTGAGTGATTGTGGACAGTCTTCTGAGCTTTAGTTCCTTCACATGTAAAATAAAGAGATTGGATTAGACTTTTCCCAAATCCAGGAATCTATAGTTACAGTAGCAGGCAAGGAAATGAATTGATAACATTTTGGGTTATTGCTTGGTGCAGAATATCCCATCCTCTTCTTTGAAGTCTGTCTTGATCTATTTTCCCCAAAACTAGAATTCATAACTCCTGTGGGGCCTTGTAAAAATGGGGAAACAACTGAATAAATGACTGGAGTTTGGGCTTTGGAACCAGATTGATCTAGGTACATGCTAATTACAGGCACCTGGGTAAGCTTCTTAGCTCTCTAAGCCTCAACTTCCTTGTCTGCAAACTGGGGTTAGTAATTGGAAATCCCTCCGAGAGTTACTGTGATGACTAAGTGAGATAATTTATATGTATCAACAAAATGCCTGTACTTAATAAAAAGAATGTTTATTGAGGAATGACTTATATGTAGTAAAGTACCCCAATCTTACAAAGCTCAATAAATTTTTACATCTACGTATTTTTTGTACCTACTCCCAGCTCAAAATAGGGAACATTTCTAGCACAACAGAAGGCTTGCTTTTACTCTCATTTGGTCACTATACACCCCCCATCCCATGCCCCTACCACAATTACCAAAGTAACCAGTATTTTGACCTTTAATCATAATAGACTAGTTTTTCCTGTTCTTGAATGTCACCTAATCATATGATCTTTTCTTTTCTTTCTTTCTTGAGACGGAGTCTCACTATGTTGTCCTTGGTAGAGTGCTGTGGCATCACAGCTCATAGCAACCCCCAACTCTTGGGCTTTAAGCAATTTTCTTGCCTCAGCCTCCCAAGTAGCTGGGACTACAGGTGCCCTCCATAAAGCCTGGCTTTTTTTTGTTGCAGTTGTGGTTGCTGTTTAACTGGCCCGGGCCAGATTCAAACCCACCACTCTTGGGGTATGTGGCTGGCGCCGTAACCATTGTGCTACAGGCACTGAGCCTTTTTTGAGACAGAGTTTCACTTTGTCACCTTTGGTAAGAGTGTCATGGTGTCATAGCTCATAGCAACCTCAAACTTTGGGCTGAAGACATCCTCTTGCCTCCTTAGTAGCTGAAACTACAGGTACCTGCTACAATGCCTGGCCAGTTTTTTAGAGATGGGGTCTTGCTCTTTCTCAGGCTGGTCTCAAACTCCTGAGCTCAAGCAATCCACCAGCCTTGGCCTCCTAGAGTTCTGCAGTTACAGGCATGAGCCACCGCACCTGCCCCATGTTATGTGATCTTTAGGCTTCAGCTTCTTTCCATCAACATTATGTTGTTAGTAAGATTCACTCACATTGCTTTATTGCTGTGTAGTATTCTACTTATTCCACTGGCCATGTACCCCCAATTTACAGAGATGGACATTTGAATTGCTCCCATATTTTTGCTATTACAAATAGTTTGCTGTGTGGATACTTATGCATGTCTTTGGTGCATGTAAACACTCATTTCTGCTGATATATGCCCAGCAATGGAATTGGTGGGTCATAGAGTATTTGTAAGGGTAACTTTACTATTAATAGAAGCTACCAAGAAATTCTCCTGTCACTGTACCAGCCTACGTTCCCCCCAGCAATGTGTAAGATCCACGCTGGCTTCACTGTGTCTCCATAACTGGGGTTTCTTATTTCTTCATTTTAGTCATTGTAATGCGGACATAGTCTTATCTCATGGTTTTTTTTTTTTGTTTGTTTGTTTTTTTTTGACAGAGCCTCACTTTGTTACCCTGGGCAGAGTGCTGTGGCATCACAGCTCACAGCAACCTCAAACTCTTGGGTTCAAGCGATCCTCTTGCCTCAGTTTTTCATTTTTAGTAGGGACAGGGACTCAACTCTTGCTCAGGCTGGTCTCAAACTTGTGAGCTCAAGTGATGCACCCACCTTGGCCTCTCCAAGTGCTAGGATTACAGGAGTGAGTATCTTATGACTTTTAAAGTTGAATTTTCCTGATGACTAATAATGTTGATCACTTTTCTTGTTTGTCCACTTAGGTTTCCTCACTTGATGGAGTGTTTTTTCAGGTCCTTTGTCCCTCAAAAAGTCTTAGCTGCTATTTAATATGTGTATTACCATAATTGTATTTTTATTATCGGTATAACTATGTAGTCTCACAGATTATAAGCTCTTTGATCTTCAAGGTCACTGTGTCATTAATTTATCAATTCTTAGCGCCTAGCATAAGCCTCTCACTACTTATCGCTGAACAAATTAACATGTGTAGGACTCAGTAGATCACGGCAAAATGTCGCCATCTGGTGTTAAGAGTGAAATATGACGTGGAGGAGGCAAAGCCAGCTGGCTGAGCAATTAATTCCTTAGGCCTTCCATAAGAACTTTCTGTCCTATGTGATTATTAAAAAAAGAATATCATGCACTTTGCCTCTGCATACTTGATATTTTTAAATTTTTTCATGTGTACTTTTTTTTTTTGAGATAAAGTCTCAAAAGGCTGATCTTGAACTCCTGAGCTCTGGCAATCCCCTGCCTTGGTCCCCCCGAGTGTTCATGTGTTTTCATTTTAAAAAATCCTTTTAAATTTGGAATTTCAGTACTTTAACTTCTTTAGTGATTGTATACTTCTTTAAAAGTTGAGTGCTGTTTTCATAGATACAATAGTCAATCAGTGCTTACTATATTTAGCCTTGAAGTATATTCATATTCAAGAGACTTACTCATAGGCAAGTAAAGAAAAAATACTAAAAAATCATACTGGTGGCTCGGCACCTGTGGCTCAAGCAGCTAAGGCACCAGCCACATACACCTAAGGTGGCAGGTTCGAATCCCCAGCCCGGGCCTGCCAAA
>NW_003852503.1:1412729-1451630 GCF_000181295.1 Otolemur garnettii | reverse complement strand
AAAAAAAAAAAAAATCATACTGGTGTCAGGCATGGTGGTGGCTCATACCTGTAATCCTAGCACTCTAGGAGACTGAGGCAGGTGGATTGCTTGAGCTCAGGAGTTTGAGACCAGCCTTAGCAGGAACAAGACCCTGTCTTTATAAAAAATTGAAAAACTGAGGCAAAAGGATCTCTTGAGATCAAGAGTTTGAGGGTGCTGTGAGCTATGATGCCACAGCACTCTACCCAGGGTGACAGAATCAGACTGTCTCAAAAACAAAACAAAACAAAAAAAACCCCCAGGGCCGTGTCCAGTGGCTCATGTCTGTAATCCTTGTAATCCTAACACTCTGGGAGGGTGGATCCCTTGAGCTCAAGAGACCAACCTGAGCAAGATCCTGTCTCTACTAAAAATAGAAAAACTAGCCAGGATCGAGGCCCGTACCTGTAGTCCCAGCTACTTGGGAGGCTGAGGCAAGAGGATTACTTAAGCCCAGGAGTTTGAAGTTGCTATGAGTTATGACAGTGTTATGGGACTCTACTGAGCATGACAGAGTCAGATTCTGTTCCCCCCTCCAAAAAAAAAAAATCAGACTAAAGTGTTGTAATAAATGCCTTAAAATAGGCATTTGTTCATTCATTATTCAACATATAATATTGAACATACATTATGTGCCAGACACTGTTACATACAGGTAGTAAAATTGTGTGCCCTAAAATGTGAATGCTCTAAGAAAAACTATAGTAAAAATATACATTATTACTATTATTATTTGTTGAGACAGAGCCTCAAGTTGTTGCCCTTGGTAGAGTGCCCTGGCATTACAGTTCACAGTAACCCCAAACTCTTGAGCTTAAGTGTTTCTCCTTGTGTCAGCCTCCCAAGTAGCTGGGACCACAGGCACCGCCACAATGCCTTGCTATTTTTGTTGCAGTTGTTTAGCTGGCCAGGGCTGGGTTCGAATCCACCACCTTTGGTGTATGTAGCTGGTGCCGTCACCACTGTGCCACGGGCGCTGAGCCTCATATATATTATTTTCATTACATTCTGAATTCTGGACTTAGATTTTTTTCTTTGAATATAAATCTCTGTAGACAGTGGGCCATGTGAGAACCCACCTTCTTGTAGGGTGACACATAGAACAAGGTGACCCTAGTTAAAAGTACTTTTCCATGAAGTGTACTAAGGTGGAGTAGAGGTGGTAAAGTTCATTGCTGCTCTCAATTTTTTCTCCTGTCTATTCACTCCTCAATCTACTACCAGTTGTTCAAGAAAAAAGGTTACAATAGGTTAATCAAGTTCAGAAACATTGTAGTGCTCCTTTACCCCTAACGTCCTTGCCCAGGTCACAAACCAGAGCCCATGTGGATGTGGCCTCTTGGTCACTGCCACTCTGTTAGCATTGGCTGGGCCAGCAATTTCCTTCTGAGAAAGGCCAGTGGTAGGTGCCTTAGGCTAGCTACAGTCTAAGTGTTGTGACAAATAATATCACATTTTTTTCTTGTGCTTCTGTAAGCAGCTACATTCTTTAATTTCTGTACACTGGAGTGGTGAGATCTTACACTCAGATTTAGGCTTTGGGGTAAAGGTTGGGCATGGTGTCTGGTCAGGGTCACTGAAGTTCTGGCCCGGGTTTGGAAGTTAAAGTCTCAACTGACTTTGTTACTTACTTCTGCTTATATCTCCCTTGGGAAGCTTGTGGTACCTGGCAACTGATCAAAAGAAGGACTTGCTTGTCCTTTAAATGACAACTTTGTTAAATTGGCAGGTCTCATACATCGGTCAACTTTTATACATCCTCCCAGATTTTTTCAGATATCACTGTGCAATAAACATTTATTAACTTCCTAACATGAACCAAAATTGTGCTACCGTGTTTCCCCCCAAATAAGACACTGTTTTCTGTTTATTTTTTCTCAAGAAGACATCCGAGGGCTTGTTTTCAGGGGATATCTTTCTTTTTTCTTTCTTTCTTTTTTTTTGCAGTTTTTGGCTGGGGCTGGGTTTGAACCCACCACCTCCAGCATATGGGGCCAGTGCCGTACTCCTTTGAGCCACAGGTGCCATCTGGGATGTCATATTTTTATTAAGTATAATACAACAATCTACTTTTATTCAAATACAGTTAAGTCATCTTCTGGAACCTGACTGGGGGAGCGGACCTTGTTGGTGGGGCTGGCACTAGTGATGCGTGAACTCCTTTCTCCTAGTCATTTGCACATGCGCAATAGGATGCCTGCAACCACGGTTACCACACGCGCACCTGGCAAGTGCTAACAGCTGGGAGAAAGGAGCTGTGGCAGATAAAGGTATTCCAGTCTTCCTTACCACTCTGGAAATGCAATATTTGCATAGCCACGCCCATCGCTAGGTCTTATGGGGTAGGGCTTATATTTAACAAATGCATAGAAATCCTGCTAGGGCTTGTATTTTGGGTAGGTCTTATTTTCAGGGAAACATGGTAAGTGTTGGCAAATTGAAATGAAACACAGTGTTTGCCATCCAAGGGAAAAGGTAACAGGTGATTATGATATGCAAAGGGGTATGAGGGAAATATGGCAGCAAATTTTTTGGACAAACTGAAGCCTGAGTAGAGTTTTAAGAATACAAAGGAAGTAGCCTGCAAGAGTAGGTAACCTTGGGGCGTGGATGGAAGAAGCCTCAAGCAAAGCTTAGGTGCTTGCATTGACCTTGAGCATGCTGGGGAGCCACTGGGCAGTTTTAACCTGAGAGGTAACAGGATGCTATTTAATACTTAAACATCCGCTGGCAGTCATATAAAGGATGAGTTATGGTGTGGTACCACTGCGAGCAGTCCAGTCTGTTAGAGGGCCACTTTAATAATTCACGAGGCCTCAACCATTGCAGTGGCAGCTGGGGAGGGGAGGGGCAAGGAGGGTGCAGATGGGGGTCATTAGGATAATTTAGAATTAGTACCACTGATAGATATGGAAAGGAAGGGAAAGGAAAGAATCTGGAACGAATTACAGGTTTCTGATTTAGGTGGATGGCGGCCACTTTTAGGAAGAATAGATTTGAAGGTACTGGTTTTAGTGAGGACATGATTTCCTTCCCCCTTTCCACCCCAACTTGTTTTCTCTTCTGGGAGGACTGATGTGTTTTCTGTGTAATAAGAAACAGGTGCAAAGCTACAGTGTGGTGTTGGGATTCTGTGTTGGATTTCTTTAGCTGCTCTGATCACTGTTGCTCACCTGGTTAGGTTGTCGCCAGGTGAATACATCGCCTCCTAGCTCAGCTGTGTATGAGAAATTTGAATCCAAAGACCTTCCTAGATGGTCATAAGCAGACTGGGTTTTGCACCTGTATCCCCTTTTTTAAAAGACAGAATCTCTGTTGCCCTGGGTGGAGTGTCTTGGTGTCATCACAGCTCACAGTAATCTCAAACTTTTGGGCTCCAGTGATCCTCTTGCCTCAGCCATCCAGGTAGCAGAGACTACAGGTCCCCAACACAACACCCAGCTAGTTTTAGAGACAGGGGGTCTTGCTCTTGTTCAGGCTGGTGCCAAACTCCTGAGTTCAGACGATCTACCTGCCTCAGCCTTCCAGAATACCACGATTACAGGCATGAGCCTTCATGCCCAGACTTGTACCTTTATCTTTTGAAAATCTGAGGCAGCGACAGGAAGCTTTCAAAAACTTATAATCGCAGACGTTTCCCTTTTCACCTAATACCTGGTTTTGCAGACCTAAATCCCTGTGGAGTGAATGAGCCTCCAGGAGGCTTCACTAGGAGTTGACTTCTAGCGATGATTCTTGACCTTAGGAATTTGCCTTCATTTCCTAGACTCAGAGCAGCTCAGTTTGAGCTTTGTTTACAATTAATAAAAAATATTGGCATCTACAGTATCTATTAACCTTCTCCTTGTGCCTCGTGATCCCTGGTGGGGAACATTCCTGGTTTATCCTTGGTGGAGGGGAAGGGGAGAAACATCCTGAGCACAGCTATCCCAGCTGACAGTCAGGGCAAAGATCCATTAAGATTTTTAAGATTTTTTTTTTTTTTTTTTTTTTTGAGACAGAGCCTCAAGCTATCCCCCTGGGTAGAGTGCAGTGAAATCATAGGTCACAGCAACCTCCAACTGCTGGGCTCAAGCCAGTCTCCTGCCTTCGCCTCCCAAGTAGCTGGGACCACAGGCACTTGTCACAACACCTGGCTATTATTTGGTTGCAGCCATCATTATTGTTTGGTAGGTCCGGGCTGGATTTGAACCCCCCACCTTAGGTGTATGTGGCTGGCGCCTTAGCCACTTGAGCCACAGGTGCCGAGCCTTGTAGAGCATTTTTATGTCTTTGAATAAACTCCGATTACTCTAATGTGGCGTGTACTCTTTATTTCATCCTACTTGTCCTGTCCACTCAGAAGGGGCTTGTCAACTGAAAGCCTCTGACCAGGGTCCTCCCTGGTGCGGCTTTGGCATGCATGGATTGCCCATGCGTGTGGCAAGCAGGTTTTCTTTTTTCTGGTTCTCTTTTCACAAGGGATAGTCACATGTCCTAGTCTGTTTTTGTGGCTCTGTTCATTAGTAGCTGGATTTGAACCCACCAGCCTAGGTGTATGTGGCCGGCGCCTTAGCCACTTGGGCCACAGGCGCCGAGCCTATAAGGGCATTTTAAAGTCTCTGAACATATCATAATTAAAAATTTTTGCTTTCGATTTTCAAATGAAAGAGTATCGTGAGAGATCCTTTATATACTTTGATATTCCTTGAGATTGACTTTATTGAACTATACATTAGCAATTTAAACATTTTTATGTCTGTTTGAGAATGATAGATATTCTATAATTCTGAGGCACGGATCTTTGTTGCCTGTAAGTTATTAAATTGTGTTGTGTAAATGTCTCCTCATGGGCTTGTTTCTCCCAGCTTGATTTGTCAATAACAGGGAGAGATACATCCAAATTGCTCACTAAAATAATGAATTTAGAGAACGCTGAGCAAGAATGAGACCCCTGTCTCTACTAAAAATAGAAAAACTAGCCAGGCATGGTGGGGCTCGCCTGTATTCTCAGCTATTGAGGAGGCTGAGGCAAGAGAATTGCTTCAACTCAGGACTTTGAGGTTGCTGTGAGCTATAACATTATGGCACTACACCTAGGGTGACAGAGTGAGACTCAGTTTCAAAAAAAAAAAAGTAAATACAGAAATAAAATGAATAAACTAATGGATTTATCAATTCTCCCATGTAATTCTATCAATCTTGTTATACTGTTTGAGGGACATAGAAATTTAGACATGTTATATCCTGGTGGACTAAACTTTTAATTGTCTGGAGGCCTTCTCATGTTTAAAGCTTTCTTGTTCAGTATTAAACAATGGAGGCCCATTCACTGTCTATGACAAGTAGACTTTCTGACTCTTCCTCAATAAACTTTGTTTTATGATTGAAATAAATAAATAAAACGACTCCCTCATCTTTCTGTGATCTGTATGTCCCTGGTCTATCTTTTCGGTCCTTTTAATCTTTCTCTCTTTTTACATTTTGTGTATCTCTTGCCTATGACCTATATCTATAATTTACTTTGGCTCACTTTATAATGATCTCTATCTTAAATGACAGCTATCCGAGTGTTTCCATTCTGTCTTGAGAGGTAGGATTCCTTTTGTTGGTTCTCCCCATCCCCTGCCCCATTCCCCTAACCTCTGCCTCCTCCCATTGGCTGACCTATCCTTTCAGGCCTGGAAATCTGCAGATAGCCCCACTGGAAATAAGCTCATCCTTTCCAACATCCTTCCACATTTTCTTTATGCCATTTTGGAGCCTGTAGCACATTTGATCTTTTTTTTTTCTTTTTTTTTTACATGGGGAGGATTTCTTTTTACATTTGATCTTGTATTATGAATATTTATGTTTTACCTTCTTTGCTATGCACGTAGAGTGCAGCTCCTTCAGCCCAGAGATTGTAATTTCACTTGTGTTTGTGACAAGGGCCAAGAACCATGCTGACCGCACACGGACTTGCTAAATGGAATCGGACACATAAACAGAGCTGACAGGTGTCTGGCAGCAACTAGCCACATCTTTTGAGGTTGGATGGGTCTTTCAGAGTAAAGATATCATAAATCATATAATAATCATTATCATAACTTGCAATCACAAGGCTTTTTTTTTTTTTTGGTTTCACTTTCATGCCCCTGGTAGACTGCCATGGTGTCATAGCTCACTGCAACCTCAAACTCTTGGGCTCAAGTGAACCTCTTGCTCCTCCCAGGTAGCTAGGACTACAGGCGCCTGCCATAACGCCCAGCTACTTTTTAAGAGTTGGGGTCTTGCTCTGGCTCAGGCTGGTCTCAAGCTTGTAAACTCAAGCCATCCACTGGCCTTGGCCTCTCAGAATGCTGGGATTACAGGCATGAGCCACTACACCTGGCCTCAAGGCATTTTTATAGTTGGGACAAATGAAATCTAACAAGAGAGATGTTAAACACTGGCCAGAAAATATAGCTGAAATTATTTCAGTTGGCCAGGGCTGGGTTTGAACCTGCCACCCTCAGTATATGGGGCTGGCGCCCTACCCACTGAGCCACAGGCACCACCCCTATGGCTGAAATTATTTACAAAAAATATTTTATCCTTTTGTAAGAAAAATCATTTCTGAGGAAACATAACTAAGTTTTTAGTTGGAAATTTTCATATGAAAAGGATGGCTAACCACCCATTGATCTATTCTATCATGTTTATGAATTCTATCAGCAGTAATTATGAAATTTAGAACATAATAGATATAAAACGTCATTTGTTACTTTATATTTGTAATTATTTCATTTTTGCTTAGTAATTTCTTCCTTTTTTTTGAGACAAAGTCACACTCTGTTGCCCTGGATAGAATGCCGTAGCAACATCATAGCTCACAGCAACTTCAAACTCCTGAGCTTAGGTGATCTTCGTGCCTTAGCCTCCTGAGTAGTTGAAACTATACCCATGCACCATGACTCTTGGCTAGTTTTTCTATTTATAATAGAGAAAGGGTCTCCCTCTTGCTCAGGCTGGTATCAAACTCTTGAGCTCAAGGGATCCATCTGCCTCAGCCTCCTAGAGTGCTAAGATATCACAGGTGTGAGCTGCCATGCCCAGCTTCTTTGCTTAGTGATATTAAGTAAAATCATTAAAATCCTTTCAAAAACATTAGTAGTCTATTGTACTCATGTATTTGGGCTGTCATCTTCATAGTTCTTTTTTTTTTTTTTTTTTTTTAGAGACAGAGTCTCACTATCTTGCCCTTGGTAGAGTGCTATGGCATCACAGCTCACAGCAACCTTCAACTCCTGGGCTTAAGGTGATTCTCTTGCCTCAGCTTCCCAAGTAGCTGGGACTACAGATGCCCGCACAACACCTGGCTATTTTTTTGTTGCAGTTTGGCCAGGGCCGGGTTTGAACCTGCCACCCTTGGTATACGGGGCTGGTGCCCTACTCACTGAGCCACAGGCACCGAGCCCCATAGTTCTATTTTTTAACTTATTTAAAAATTTATGTTAGAATTTTTGAACTTTTCTTTAAACAATCAGGAGTTACTGCCTCACCTCTTTTTTGGTTTTAAATTCTTATTCCTGTTTTTTTCCCTCCACTACATAGAAAATTACTCTATTTCTTCTTGTAATGAGCATCCATGATACTGTACAGTGTATGCTCACTCATTTTGAGCTAGTATCTTATAGCTTTTGTCCTGAATACTGTGAAAATACTGAAGATTACCCTATCTCAAATTACCTATTACAGGTATTTCTATTCTGTATTTTAATAGTTTTTAAGAAAATGCCATTGCATTTCAATAGATGGCCTTTCAGAATATCTTGTTGGAGGCACTGAAGGAAGCAGAGATCTCTTTTTTGCTAACCCAGTTTTCTGCTTTTGTACTGATGTTTCTTGGCTAAGGGTTAACTGCTCATTGTTAGGGGGGATTATTTAGACTGCCCCATGGCTGTTTTGCTCTGGAAAAACTTCTCTGTAGACCTGTGGCAGAGGTCTGTTCAATGAATGAGTCTTCTTCCTGGAATTGTCTCTGATAAATAGTCCCTCGGACTTATCAAAGAGATTGTAAGATGTGCAACTAATGATGTAACCACAGAAAAAAGAGCGAAAGCAGTAGTCTTACAGAACATCTTGGGAATCAGCAGTTTCAATTCTATTCCTGTATAGATGGTCTTTTTGCAGCTGTTATATTCTTCCTACACAGAACATTCCTAAAACTAACAATCTATTTAAATGATGATTTGATTATTTGTCTTCTACTATTTTGAAGAGGATTGGATCATCTTTCTGCAGTTACCTACAGCTTATGGAAGTCTTTACGTAATTCTGCAATTTTATTCTTTAGCTCCCAATCTCCTCTGAGGAAACACTAGTTTTATAGATTGCCAAATAACTTGTGCTGACTGAATTTGGAAAGAATTCTAATTGTATTTCTCCTTCTACCTAAAACCTGAGGGCATACATGCCCACATGTGCAAGCTCATGGGCTCAGTGCGTGCACACAGCCGTGTACTAACAGGAATTGCACATTATGGATCGTCTTTACTGTTGCCACCCTGACAATTTTATTCCTTATCAGTAAAGATAATTGGTGTTGGCTGGGCGTGGTGGCTCACGCCTATAACCCTAGCACTCTGGGAGGCCAAGGCGGGTGGATCACCTGAGCTCACAGGTTAGAGACCACCCTGAGCAAGAGCGAGACCCCATTTCTAAAAATAGCTGGCCGCTGTCATGGGCCCCTGTAGTCCCAGCTGGGAGGCTGAGGCAAGACAATCACTTGAATCCAAGAGTTTGAGGTTGCTGTGAGCTGTGATGCCATGGCATTGTACTGAGGGCAACAAAGTCTCTAAAAAATAAATACAAAATATTCAAGAAAAAAATAGATAATTCATGTCTAAAGAGAGCTCAAAATTTTTCCTGCTCCTCAGGACTTCCCCAAGGATGAATCAAGTTATTCCACTTCCAAGGAGATGTGCTCAAGCTCGAGGACATCAGTCACTTTGCCACAAAAAAGCTTAGTGAGCTTATGGGTACAACACCCACTTTGTGGCTCTTCCAGTCTTTCTGTCATAAACCAGATGAGTGAGTGAGTCAGTTAGCCAACACCACTAGAAATAAAAGGAGATGAAAATAATTGTAGGTAAATTTCTCTCAGAGTTATTGTGGCTGGAATAAATACTTGGGTTAGGTGATGGAAATGCTAGAGGAAAAACTATTTAAAAAATATTTGTGCTGTGCACCGAATTAGTAATCTGCACAGCATGTTATCAGTTACTAGTTCTCAGTCTAGTTTTAGTTCTATAAAGCCATCATGGGGCGCTATTAACTCATTTGGATTGCTGCCCAAGAGCCTGGTAAGTCAAAATGCTTTTTTACAGCATAAAGAAATATTAGTATTTCTTAAATATTATCTCCTTTTTCTCATGCAGCAGGGTGACCTAGAGGCTGCTACCCAGGGTAGAAAGGACTGGAACAAATGGTCTCTCTGCCAACTCTGTAGGATTCATGCAGACATTTTCTCTACTACAATTCTGCTGCTCAGTGGAAACAAAGTATCTTATATTAGATCCACCACTTGAGTTGGGCTTTGGAGGAGGCAAGTTCTTTAGTGGGTTTTGGTTGTAGCACTAGGATGTCAGACCAATTTATGAAATTCTCCATGGAGTTCACTTGACTTTGCTAGATTCTCCTCTGGAACATGAGGCCTAAGTCCCTGATAATAAAAATATATTTTGCCTTTATCTCTTAGCATTTATTTCTCTTGGGACTAGGCTAAATATGATTCTTAAACTACCTAGACAACTCTTTCCATGATCATTTTTATTCATACCTTTCTTAATACACAATTTCCAACAACTTAGTAGTTCTGTGAAATTCACTAGACTGCTCTAGAACTTCCTCCAAATAATATCTTTAATATCCTTTCTACCTTAGAAATTTTTATTTAGTATTCAGTGATACTAGAATTCCCGTCCACAAGATTCTAGAGGGGCCTCCTGATGCATAGCCCTCTAGCCTCCCCTCCCACGTTCAGCTATGCCCTGCTTTCTTGCTGCTACAAACTATGCTTTTGTTTGTGTTCACATCTGGGAGACAGGATGTCCTCCAGGAACTTCAGAAAATTCAGTAATTACAAAAGGGACCAAAGATTTACTGTCTGCATATGAAACTCGGCAGGGCAATCAGCAACAGAAGAACATTTGGTGTTCCAATAAACTGGATCAGCTCCTTTTAAACTTTCTCTTATATAGAATACTTTGGACTGGTTTTTACTGATTGTAACAATAATGCAGATAAATCAGAAGTTCTGTCACTTCCACTACGTCAACAACTTCAATAATTGCTAAGTACAGGCTGTGACACTTTACCCAGGACAATGTGCTTAGACTTGAGGATAGCTTTCTGTAAACTCCAGGCTTGGCTCTTATCTACCCGGGGCTCTGTTAACTCTTCCAAGCCTTCCCTACCCTCATGGAAACTAGTCTGCACTTCCAGATCTATTTTTGTGAATGACCTTCAGAAGCATCTGGACCCAGAAGCATCTGGATCCAGAAGCATCTGGAATAGGAGTGGGTAAGATGAAAAGTCCCAGAAAGCAGGGAACTTGGCTTCAAGTATTACCTTTATTTACTTTGTATGTGTATATTTCCAGAAGGACAATGGTTGACTGCTATCAAAACCAAACCAGTCCATTAGAATATTTTTGACCAAAATAAAAATTTCCTTGTTGGGATGTTAGGGTTGGAGACTTGTTAACTCCCCCATAACCTGTGGTGTATGCTGGCCCACAATGGACTGTGGATTGTGAATAAGAGCAGAAGGAACCAGGCACAGAAGGCTGTCTCCCTCTCATGCTTTAACCCTGTACCTTGTGCTCCATTCATGAAGGACATCTCCCCAGTCCTTTCCACTCCTGCAATCAGAGCAGAAACTTAAGTACTTAGTCTCATCTCCATGGAACCTTTAACAGGCAACTGAGATCCTTGGGCCATCATGAGATAGTACTATTTAGTTCTCAGTTACAAGAAAATTAAATCAGATAAGAAAAAGTAAACAAGATAAATACATGAAAGCCATTTACTCCTGGCAAATTCCTCAGTGTCCCAGGTACTGGGATTCATTATTTTCTGAGATGTAACAGAACTGAGGCAGGGGTGATGGGGACTGAATGTCAGGAGAATAGTCTTCATGGTCTTGGCCAGCAGCAGGAGCTTTTTCTTACCTTTCTGTACTTTAATCTCTGGTTTTCTTCATGTAAATGAAGTGACCCAGTCAATCACGATTCTGTAATTGTTATGGTGCCTTTGTAAGCTGACAGTGTTCCAAACCCCCCTCATGACACAACGCATGTAAAGGGGGTGAGGCAGGGTGGCTGGGTTTGAACACACTTGAGAATGTAAATGATTAATTATGCTTTACTGAATCCCTCAGCACCCAGCTGCTACATCTCATTTGCTGTAGGAGTGCTAGGGACAAAACCAAGAGACTGGCTGCAGAGCAGGAAGGCTGAAGGCATGAATACTTTAACAGAAAAAAACCCCACAAGGAAAGAGGCATCTGACTAGGGCCTCCTTTCCAGCAGTGTCTGGCACCTGATAAACATTTTGACAAAGGGGGAGGGAGCAGCTTGACAAAGTCCATATGAAGCAGCCTTGAGGTTTTTGTCTACTTCTCCCCAACATCAAAGGAAAGTGCATGGTAAGAAGTGAATCAGACAGCAAAGAATTTGTACAGTTACCTGTGAACGTGTGGCAAAGCCATCAGGACGCAAACCTCCTGTCTTGACTGTCTTGAGTTCAGAGCTGTGTGCTTTAAGATTTGAGCCCAGTGAGGACAGAATCCTTTGGGCTGGTCCCTTACCTAACCTAAGGGTCTATCCTTGGCCACTTAAAACTTGAGGCTGTTAAACAGTCTTTATGGTGTGTAACAGCCTATTTTCTAGACAATACAGTAACCATAACCTCTTGTCTTCTAGTTCTCCTACTTCATACCCCTGAGGTAGAGGCAGGAGCACTCCCATGTAGGAGGAGCCTCAATTCAGCTTGTACTTGGGCAAAACATCTCCTCAAGGCATAGAAGAAGGCTGAGAGGTTCTGCCCAGGGCTCTGATTTGGCTGTGGGAAGAGTTGACGTAAGGTCTGGGCAGGTCTGGGCAATTCCTTAGAAAAGGCCTTCCCAGGCTGACAGGAGGGCTCTTCCTATCCCTCACCTCCCTCAGGGAAGGGCTGAGTGCAGACCTCCTTACACAGGGATCTAACTAGGAGGTCTTTCCTGAGTGGGTCCTCTGATGCCTGATTAAGTGATAGCCTCTGCTGAAGCTTTTCCCGCATGTAGGGCATGTGAATGGTTTCTCCCCAGTGTGTGTTCTCTGATGCCTGACGAGATGGTCCCTCCGACTGAAGCTTTTTCCACATTCGTTGCATCGGCAAGGCCTCACTGAGGCGTGTCCTCTCAGGTGCTTGGCAAACGCCGCACTGTGGTTGAAGCACCGCCCACACTCGCTGCAGAGGTAGAGCTCCTCAGCAGCATGTGTCTTCCGGTGTGCCAGATACCGCCTGTGGTCAGTGAAGTCCTCCCCACACTCTCCACACAAGTAGGGTTTGCCTCCAAGGTGGATTCTTTGGTGTGTTGTTAGCACAGATTTCTGGCTGAAGCTTTTGCCACAAATAGTACAGAAGAAGGGTTTTTCTCCTGTATGTGTCCTCTGATGCCTGACAAGGTCTGAAGTCCAACGGAAGTGTTTTCCACACTCATCACATCTATAGGGTTTCTCAACAGTTGCAGTTCTCTTAGTCTGGATCCCAGGGGAAGTCTCATTTACATTCTTATGATTCACAGGATATTTATAAGGAGTGCTCATCTTATGAACCTTTTGGTGTCTGGCGAGATGTGAGCTGCGTGTATAACTTTTTCCACACTCCATACATTTATAAGGCTTCTCTCCTGTGTGAGTTCTCAGGTGCCTAACAAGGTGGGAGTTACAAGTGAAGCTTTTTCCACAAACAGAACAGTCATGATGTTTCCCTAACACGGTTTGAACAGGCATGGTTTCCTGAAGATTCATTAAACTATTCACTTGAGAAATATTTGTACCAAATCTTCTTTCATTAAGTCTACCTGAATTATCTTCAAAGGTGATTTCCCAATCTGGAGTCTGGTGAATTTCTGGATCTCCCAAAATAGGCCTATGTATATCCTCCAAATTTGGATTTTCCTGCTCAACACACTCCTCTTCTTCACTTGGATATCCTGTAGAAAGGGTGAGAAGAGAAAAGGGAAAATTACAGTGCCAACAATGCCTTCTGCACAGTAGGAGAATTTCTTAACAGGGTTTTGGGGGAGAGCAAGACCATATAGAAACAGCATGCCTGTTAATGTCCCAGGCACTTTCTCATGTTTTATGCTATCAACAAGCCTTAGTATGGACAAATACTATGATTCTCACTTTACAGATGTAGAGACTGAGTAAGGGTTACACAGCTGTGTAGTGAATGGTATGGTTCCAGATGTAAAAGTTCAGTTGCTTTATTTCCTTTCATCAGCTTGTATTACAAAGCTCTCAAATTGTGGGAGGAGGAAAGAAGAAAATGACAGAAGAACTTGACTTTCAGAGGGAGGCAGCAGTACCTCCTGACATGTTAGAAGAACCAATAAAAGAAGGGCCCTCAAGGGAGAGGGAAGCACTGACCTGAGGAACTGTCACTCACAGGGGGAAAGTGCTTCTGTCATTCCTCACCTGTATAGGTAAAATTCAGAATTTCTGGCTCTTGAGTTTCCTGAGGCTCTTGGATATCTGGGACCCAAGACTCTTCCTCTCTAACCTGAGAGATCTCATCAGGTCTTGGGATTGGAAATGCTGCATAAGAGAGGGAAACAGATCACGACTTGTTCAGCAATTTCTTGTGTTAAGTAATCTTTTTGATTTAGTAAGTTGTACATATGTAGAAGAAATACATAGCCAGGTAATTTGATCAAATCTTTGGTCTACTTAATAATTACACCAATGTGGTCCTTATCCTCTTTTCCCCTATTCAAGAAACAGATCATCTAATTTTTTTTGAGACAGAGTCTTACTATGTTGCCCTTGGTAAGAGTGCCATGGCGTCATAGCTCACAGCAACCTCTAACTCTTGGGCTCAAGCGATTCTCTTGCCTCAGCCTCCCGAGTAGTTGGGACTACAGGCACCCACCACAATGCCTGGCTTTTTTGTTGTTGTTCTAATTGTCATTATTGTTAAGCATGCTTGGGCGAGGTCTGAACTCACTAGCCCTGATATATATGGCTGGCACTCTAACCACTGAGCTATGGGTGCTAAGCCATCTCCAACTCTTACTACTTTTTTCAAAACTCATATATGTATCTGAAATATCTCAA
Source organism: Otolemur garnettii (assembly GCF_000181295.1). Lineage (NCBI taxonomy): Eukaryota > Metazoa > Chordata > Mammalia > Primates > Galagidae > Otolemur > Otolemur garnettii. The sequence goes on along the minus strand of NW_003852503.1, from coordinate 1,437,283 downwards.
ATGTTTCTACACTAAGTTTATTTTCTTCTTAGAGGTTTCCATTTCCAAGCATTTTCTCTTCTCTTTAACTTGGACAGATATACTACCTTCTTTAGCTAATCTGAAGATTTCCCTCAATTTCACTGGTGGTGGGGAGGCATAAGAGAAGTTCAATCAAACAATCTAAGGTCTAAGAGCTCCCCAAATTTCCAGCAGGAAAAGTGTTTGTGCTCAGAATGTTCTATAACACTTGAAATTCCTTACATAGAGAGACCACAATTCCACAGTCTTCTTCTAAGACATATTCTCCATAGAATTCCTTCTGTGTTGGATCCAGATCACTCCACTGGTCCTGGGAGAAGCATACGGCCACATCCTTCACAGTTACCAGTCCCTGAAAAAATACAAGGATCTAATTAAAATGTCTCATGTTTTATCATACATATGTAGAGAATACATGCAAGAGATGAAAGGAACTTAAATGGGCTTTTTGGACTCCTTCTCCAGGAAGCTGTGCATCCCCTTTAAGAAAGATCTTAAAGTCGTCATTCAACTCCTATTTAATGCTTTAGTATTAGTACATTTCTGTAAAACTTCATCTTTCCTAGGAACTGACTCTAATCACCTTATCATTAACACACTGTAAAGCAAATATAGGACTTTTCCCCTCAGCCAGACTACAGCCTAAAACTACATAGCTTTTTATCCAGCCATGTAACTTCGTTTCAGGACTTTGAACATTACGAATACTTTGTAAATGTCATGGCAGTACAGTCATTCATTCTTACAAATACGATCAAATTTGTATCTTATAAAAACAAGCTCGAAGGTTGTATTAGAGTGTTAGAAAATAATCCCATTTTCTTAGTCCTTCTGGTCAATGGTAAATAAAGAGGCTTTGGAGTTTGCAGATCAGACAGACTATTATAACTTAACCTCATTACTTCTTCCCCTTCCAGGCACCCATAGAACTCAGAACTTATAACCAGCAAAAGGAGAATATATTTGCATACTGTCTGACCTACTTAGCACATGGCTAATGACTATGGTTCTTTAAACAAATTCTCTGTGATCTGTGGGGAGGGAACTAGGGTGTACCTGTGATAGAGCAGTAAGGAAAGCAACCATCTCTGGATCTCCAGAGCTCCTCTCTGAAGGCAGGTCTGGGCCCTGGGGCACTGGAACCCCTAAGAAGAAAAGAATGCACAGATCAATGGTATGTAGTGCAACCTGATAGCAAAAGTACGGCATCCCCATCATCACTGGTAGGAAGGTGGCCTTACCCTACCTACTATGGGAATCAAGAAACTGGCCTGAGGGCAGTTTAAGTCATCCCAACCTAACCACCTATAAGACCATTAAAATGCCAAGAGAACCACCAAGAATATCACTATCTTAGCTTGGCCCTGTTTATAAAGACTAGCTGGGACTATCTCTTGACATCCTGGACCCTGGGTTTTCTTCCCATTACCATCTACCCAGCCTCTTCTCTTTGCCACCATCCCCACTTCCTGCCAAGGCTTCCCACCGCTCTCCTGCAGCAGCTGGAGCTCCTCGTCCTGGCCCAGGCTCCGCTGTGCTGGTACCCCCAGATCTGGGTTCTGTGTGGCTTCCTCATGGGATTGCTCAGGGGTCAAGGTCTGCACAGGATCCTGCAGCTCAGCAGGTGACTCAGGCTCTGCTCCTAGATGCAATGTCTCCTCTGATAGGACCTCTTGGCCATGAACATGGACAGTCACCTGGGAATAATTCCAATTTCCAGTCACCATAGAGTTGGGGTAAATTCTTGGTTGTTATCAGGGCTTATTTTAGGAGAAATTGCCAAGAGAAAAACTCCCAGAGGGACCCAGATGAGGAGGGGAAACTCCAGTAGCATTAGGGCATGCAAAGAGGAGCTGAAGGTCATCATCACCAGGACAAGGCAGGAGACACATGGTACCACCACTTCTTTACCTCCTCAGCCCTTGCCCTGCCACCCAGGCTCTGAGGCAGCCTCCTTCCACCTCCATCTCTCCCACCTGCAGCAATCCTTGCTGCCTCCCTCGCTTACCATCCTAGAAGGGAGATCTGTGACCAAGGGTGGGGGTGTCTGTGAAAACCTTTGGGGAAGTCACAAATTCTCCTATCCAGTAGCCCAAGGCTCAACATGAAAAGATGACAAAATCAGAGCCTGACCCCTTGGGTGCCTGAGGCCCCTGATGATCCTGAGGCAGGTGTTTCCCAAACCAGGAGGTCACATTCACACACACACACCCCTGACCCACAGGGCTCACAGACCTAGGAGTGGCCCAAGGACAGAGCCTATTATATTTAAAGAATAATTCATGGGGGTCCTATAAACCTTCCCCCAATCCAGCCTTCCAGCAAATCGTCCCCCTCCACATCACACAGATCAGGACTCCCCTCCTCACCCACCGCCTTGGTCTCCTGGGCTGTCTCTGCAAACCCTCCACCAGCGTCACGGCCTCTTCGCCGCTTTCTGGCCTTTGGCCTCGCACCCAGCTCTGCAGTTCTCCAGGGAGGACAGTAAGAAATTGTTCTAGCACAAGCAGCTCAAGGATCTGCTCCTTTGTCCGCCTCTCTGGCCTCAACCACTGATGACAAAGTTCCCGGAGTCTGATTAGAGCCTCTCGAGGGCTTGCTGCTTCCTGGTATCGAAAACATCGGAAGTTCTGGTGGGAGGTTTCCAGCACAGGGTCATCCCTCTGTAAGACTGACTCTGGCCTACAGGTGAAATCCTCTTCCAGTTTTACCATCAGAATCCCCTCTTCTTCCCAAAGATCCTGGTCCTCTGGTTCCAAGGCTGTAGCCATTTCCTGGCTCTGGGGTGGTCTCACACCATCAAGAGCTCACACCGTCATTACCCCCCAGTCTCAGCCTGGACGCCTTGAGGAGTTTCTCCCAAGGAACCTGGAGTAGAGAAGTAAAGACAAACAAGAGTATAAGCATGAGACTGTACACAAGGGTAACAGTTCTTAGTTCATAATCCTGTACACACACACACTTCACATGATTCAATCCCCTTTCCCTCTATCGCCTTAAATGTGTTGTAAACACATCCAGTTGAGAGAGGATAATCCTCAACTGAAGGTATGGTCCTCTACCCCTTGCCCCCAGGTAAGGTTCATACCCTATAGGAAAATACATTTCTACTTCAGAAATACCTCCAGTTCTATCTCTTAAGTTTCTAAATCTGTTGACTCCTCTTCCTTCATACAGACTGCTTTAGATGGAGCTGTCATCCTCTCCTGACTGAACTAATGTCATAACTTCATAACTGGGATCCCCATAGTATTCAGCAAACATAACAGTTATCTGTCGAGCTTTTACAAAACACAGTATCAAATGACATTCTTATTAAGCCAACTTAGCCAACTGTATTTTTTGAAATGCTATAAGGAGTTCTATTGTACATCCATGGCTGAGAAACACCAGCCATGAAGGAGGTGTGTGAAGTTTAGAGTGAGTCCTGGCATCAGACTGCCTGGGTTTAAATAATGGTTCTGTTGCCTACTAGTATCCCCACAGCAGGCCGTAGGCAAGTTCTTATTCACTTTGTGCCAGTTACTCTGTCTACTGAATGGAGATAATAATGGTGTATCTAATAAGTTTACTATGAGAGTTATATGTGTTACTATCTTGAAGGGCTTAGAACTGTGATGGCATCCATTATTACCTTTCCATAGTACATTATTTCCAAGTATATTATTCAGTATTTGAACATAAGTTTTTGATGTAAGATCAGTCTTATACCCTCCATTTTCCCCGTATCACCTGGTATAACAAATGCATTGCTGATCTCCCCACAACAGGGTACATTTGCAGCCTCCATGTTTTCTTGAAAGCAGTTTCCTCTACATGGAATACTCTCTACCCCTCGTCCTTCTCCCTTAACCATTGCATGGTGTGTTCCTATTTCTTCATTATTATGATTTACAGTTTAGGTCCTTATCAGTTGTCACATGGATTACTGTTAACTGCCTCCAATACTAGCCACCTGCCTCTTCATTGGTTATTGTCCAAGTCTGTTATCATTCATAGTATCACCAGAACTAGTTATCTGGCAAATCCAGTCATGTCTTTCCCCTACTTAAGATCCTTTAATAACTCTTCCCTGACTCATTAAGGGAAATACAACCTTCTAAGTATTACATGCCAGGTTGACTGTCAGTTTGTTAATCCCTTTGCCTTTCTCTCCAATCCTTACACACAGTGTGCCTGCAAAGCACACAAGAGTCACCAAGCTCTTTAGAAACCCTCTGATTTTTTATCCTTGGTTAGGTTAAACTTTACTCATCTTTCAAGACATAGCTCAGGCTTCATGTCCTCTGAGATGTTTGATTTGATCCCATTTCTCCTACCTTTAGACATGGTTAGAAATCACCTTAATGCTGACACAGCAAATGGGCTTATCTCTATCATAATAACTGCCATATTACATAGTTATTGTTTATTTTTCCTGTAAACTCCTTGAAGTCAGAAAATTTTCCATTAATCTCCAGCACCTATGATAAAGTGCATAAACTTCTTTCTGAAGTTTTCTTCCTATTTAACAGAAAGAACCATTTCCTCCATTATGCTTCTACTATTTATTCACCCAGTCTTAATTCTCTGTCTTCTCAAAAATGTCTTTCAAATTCATCTATCTCTTTATCTCTACTTCCACTCTCCTGGTTGAGCCATAATGACCAACTAGAAGGTATTAAGAGGACCTTTAAAAAAGTGACCATGTCCTCATCCCCTAAAAGGTATGAGAACATAACAGGCACTGATAAGTTGAATAAATTACTCGGTTTAAGTTTCACAAATGGTGTCTTGGTCCTGTCCTCCTCCAGATCAGGTTCATGTATGGCTTGAGAGCCCCTTCCTTCTCAGTCTTCAGGATCACCTTAGATACACCGTCAAAGTCATCACTCCACTCTTAGCACCTGTATTGCATCTGTTGTTGTCCATCCAGTGACTTCATGGTCAATGATTGTATATTATTTTTATTCTTTCTCAAATTCTTTTTCATTCATATTCTTTTTCATTACCTTGAATCATTTGCAACATACCTTCACAGTCTATTTTGGCTAGCTCTGTGATTTCTAAATTTTCATCACGTGTTAACTTTCCTTATGGCAGTTTATCAGGTGGTTTTAATTTTTTATTGTATGTCCATCTTCAGGGAAATTTGGGTTTTTTTTTTTGGAGGGGGGAGTCCTCAGAGACCTAGGTTGTAAAAGTGACCCCTTTCAATGGAATTTCATTTGTTTATATTAGCTAGTGGTTTCAATAAGATCTTGTATTAGTTCCTAGATTAATTTCTTAGATGTTTCTAAATCATGTTTTTAGTGTATTATTTGAATTTATGTTGTTGAATGACTTCTGTCCTACCCCAGGTTATGGAAAGCCTCATACTTCCTTGTAATTTTCTGGGTCAGTAGGCCAATTTTCATGGAGGTAGCTCTTCAAGGCTCTAGGTTTGCAGGCTGTTTGATTCTACAGCCTCCACACCCCATCAACTCCCCAAGTCCCATCTCCTTGCTAGAGTACTGGTAATAAAACCTCAAGCTCCAGCTACCTTATTTTGGCTTGAAATCTCTTTAGACCAAGGTGAAGCCAGCTTATATTTACTCACTTAGCTTTGTCTCTTGGAACTTATACACTTACTATTAGTTTTTGATGGCAGGAGATGGGGGAGACAAGGAAGCAGTATATGTAGGTGAGCACAGGCAATGATTAGCAGGAGGCCCATCCACATTAGCTCTACCTGCCATATGGCAAATTAAGTCTGAGTGGTGAATTCCCTAACAGACAAAATCTGCCAATAGCTTCACATTATTCTTAGGATATTAATTTAAACTCCTTAAAACTTGATACCCAAAACCTTTTAGATCTGGCCCCTGCCTGCCCCTCTTTTCTCCCATTACTGCCACTCCCATTGAAAGCCAATGCTTGAATTACTCTTCTGTTTTCCTTCCCTACATCCTCACTGGGTTTTATTGATGTTGTTCTCTGAAATATCTTTCTCCATGCCTTTCACAGGATGTCTTCCCTGGTCCTCCCAGATGACACTCCTGTAGGAACTGGTACCACCCCATATCACAGCATGCATATGTATCTATTTTTTGTGTTGTAAAAATTGTTAATCTTGAACTCATTGGACTGAGATCAGGGACCTGCCACACCCAGCTTGACACCCAGAACATAACATGGTACTCACTTCATATCTGATGAAAATAGAAAACATTCAAGTTTTTTTTTTTTTTTTTTGAGACGGAGCCTCAAGCTATTCCCCCTGGGGGGAGTGCCATGGCCTCACAGCTCACAGCAACCTCCAACTCCTGGGCTCAAGCGAGTCTCCTGCCTCAGCCTCCCAAGTAGCAGGGACTATAGGCACCCGCCACAGCGCCGGCCATTTTTTGGTTGCAGCCATCATTGTTGTTTGGTGCGCCCAGGCTGGGGATTCGAACCCGCTACCTTAGGTGTATGTGGCTGGTGCCTTAGCCGATTGAGCCACAGGTGCTGAGCCCAACATTGAAGTTTTTTAAAGTCTGTTTCTGGAAGAGTAGATACCATGTCATTTTAATCCATATCCATTCATTTTCCCAGCAAATAGTGTGCTGGATAAATGAATAAACAGGGGAAAAATTTAGTGTTTGGATTGTGAATAAAGCAGAATAATTAAGCAGTTCCCAAAGCAATGGAACCATAACTCATCACAAGGAATCTTCATGCTGTCCTGGGAATAATCCAAATGCAAGTCATACAAGACTGGGCATTCAAAAAAAAAATCATTTTCTTTTGAGCATTTGAATCAACTTTAATAAGCATAAAAACAGATATCAAGTAATTTAATGCAACTACAATAAGGAATATTTATCCAGACAAAGCTTCCCAAATCCCACACCCCTGCAAGGCAGGGAGAGAAGAAAGAATACATAGGGTCTTTTGGCTTAATAAAAGGATTTCTATTATCTTAAAGTCCAAGAACCAATGTCCAGTGGAGTAGGAATCTTCATTGTTTTCATGTAGTACCAGGCACAGCGATTTCATGCTATGGATCCTCTAACATGCACTAACAGGACTCCTACTTTTGGAATGTAACAACAGTACCACATAAAATCTGCCATTTAAATTTGCCCTTCAGAAATCATTAAGTAGAGATTGCTATTGCTTGTTTTGCATTTACTTTGACATCCTAGGGAGGTAAGATGTGGGAAAATAGATCAGCAACAGTGGAAATGAATAGAGGAGTCTTTGGTGAGGTGAGAGCTAGGAAGGAAGAGGAGGCAGAACGTACTGTGCACAGCACCACACTTGGAACCCAAAGATGTATATCCCAGCCCCAGATTCCTGAGTATCTGGAGCTACTCTAAGGGTTTTATGAAATAACATACGTACAAAGAGCCCTTGCAAAGAATAAAGCCCTCTGCAGATAACCACTGTCCTAACTCACCAGATTATTTGAGATGTTAGAGCTTTATGAGCTAAAATGTGCTGGGCAAATATTAAGTATCAGAGACAGAAAGTATATGTTATGTTTTTGTTCTATAATTCACAGGATGTACTATTATACCACAAGTCTGCCTTGTAATTTGTTGCCTTTTCTATTCTAATACCTTTAATGTCTGTCCTTGGAAGGGTTCCACAGTGAGATAAAAATTGAACAGAATGCCATAGAGAGAATATGAAACAGGTCAGAAAAAGTAAAAACCAAACCACTGCAACATGTATGTCACGTTTGGCCAAAGGAAGTCATTCTCAAAGTGGGGAACCCAGATCTGCACAGCAGCACCCGTGACCTTGTTAGAACTATAAATTCTCAAGCCCCAGTCCAGACCAATTACCATAAACTCTGGTAGCAGGCCCCAGCAATCTGTGGTTAACAAGCCCTTCTGTGCTTAAGCTTAAGAATCATTACCTAAGGCAAAGGAAATAAACTTGAGATTCATGCAGAAAGGAACCAACATTTCCAGTGTTGGCCAAATTAGAGGAGGAAGAATCTACAACTGTTTGGTGTTCTCTGTCTGTGCCACATTAACTGGAGAAAAAAATAACCCTGTTGTAAACCATTTGTACAGTCTCTAATAATCAAGAGTCCTTCACATGGTGGTAGACTCTGCTGTACCCTTGAAATGACTGTCTACTGCATTATAGTATAAAGACAGTATGCAAAAGGAATACAGCTGGAGGAGAAAGGAGGCAAGATTATGAATCCTGGACGTCCTGGTCCTAGGAGGAAAAATTGCCATCCTCTCTCCAACCTTGCCCACCTTCTTATGCTAGATACTTAACAGGAGAAAAGTTGTCCAAGACAAATGAACACAAATCCTAACTGCTCTGTCACACACTTTCCACCAACATGCTTCTCAGAGCCATCCCACAACTTTTCTGAAAGAGCTTTCTGGATCAAGGCCCAGGGGGCAGCTTGGAAGACAAGTGGGGACAGATGAGGGACTCCACTAGCATTCCTTGTAGCTTCTGGGTGTCTGTCACCTGCAGAGTATGGACCAAAAAAGAAAGCAACATGGTTCTAAGCCTATCCTTTAAGCAAAAGCCTGGTTGTGGCACTGCTCCCCAGGACTAAGGTAGTTCAAGAAGCGTTGGGTCTAAGCGTCTCCCTTTGATGAGGCCAGTGCAGATTCTAAGGCTGACACGTTATCAAAGCGCATACGAGATAAGAACATTGGTAGCTCTGAAAAATAACAACTGGGCTAACACCTTTCTGAGAGAATACGGCACATCCGTGACATATAAACTAACAAACTTTTAGTCAAGACAAACAAGAAACACGTATATCCCTGCTGAGGTTAATTGTGGTGTTGGGAAGAGTTGCCCAAACTGGCTGTTAGTGGTGGTGATGGAGGAAAGTTGCTAGTGAAGACACCAGCTATTGCTTTGAGAGGAAGCTCGGGGTCTGTCACAGTGGCAGCTGAAAAGCCACAAGCCAGATCCTCTCCCGGGCCTAGTATGATTACAGGTGATAAGATCACAGGTGAGTGTATCTCGTGTGTATGTTGGAGGGAGTGGGGGTTGGTGGTGGAAGGAACAGGGAATCGTCCGGGCAGGGCGCCTGCGGGAAGGATTCTTGAGCAATCAGACAGGCGGGGTAAGAAGAGGCTGCGGGAAATAAAAGAGCATATACCACTCCCCCTTCGGTTCTGGGGGGTGGGGTGGGGGGGTGACAGGCGCGGAAGCAATAGAAGGTAGGGACAAACTGTGTTTCTGCAGGCCCCAGGAGGGGCAGAGGGCGGTGGCTGTTAAGAGAAGGAAGCCCAGAGCGCCATCCACGTCTCCAGAGGTACTGGCTCCAGCCACCAAGAGACACGGAAACCAAAATGTCTCGGCCCCTTCAGTGCACGGCCACCACTCCTTCCCCAGGACAGACCGATTTCCCCCAAGCCCTGGGGGCGGGGTCTCCTGTCCCTCCCTCTCCTCGGGGTACTGCCCGGCTCGGCCTGATCCGACCAGGTCCGGCCCGGCTCAGCCCAGCCCAGCCCAACCCCCCAGCACTCACGGCTCCGACAGCTCCGGCGGCTCCTCCCCTGCCCCGGGTTCCCCTCCACCCACTTCTGGCCGAAACAGCGCCGCCGGATCCGAGCCGCGCGGGGCCTAGCGGGTCGGAACACGTGGGGCCTTTGCGCCCGGAAGCGGAAGCGCCGCTCGCCCCCACCTCCTCGCCGCGCTGGAGCCTTTCTAGGCTGTGGGAGGTTTGGTCCTCTCCATGCGCCCTGCGCGGACTGCGGCTCTGTGCACTGCTAGGGCTCAGGGCAGGAGCCCCCCTGGCCAGACCGCTTCCGTCCGCGCCCCACCCTTCTCTGTGGCAAATAAACTAACACCCCGGGCCTTCAGTTAATGCGCACACTTGTGCAGGTTTTTTTTCTTTTAGTTTTTTGCTTTTTCTCTGGTTTTGATATTTTGTGCATTTATTTGGATTTGGATTGGGCCTGATTTTTTTCTTACTTGCATTGTCCGCTGAAGCATGGTAGTAAAGAGGGCTGATTTGGGTTTGAGGGGCTCTTGCATTCACTATCAGCCGCAAGGCCTCTGGCCAATCTCTCCACCTCTGTGAACCAAAGTATGCATCTTGTAAAATGGGCTGAATAATACCGTTGCTTTAGAGGTCTAAAGGATGTATTTCATGTGACTGATGGGAACATAGCAGAAGCTTAGACAGAGAATAGTTATGGTATCATTGTTCGCTCTTTTTATTCCTTAACTTTAAGACTGTCATCCCTAATCTCATTTGTCCTTATTGTCTGGTTGGTGACATTTCCTTTCATACCTGCCATTTTGCTTTACTCTGTTCCTTTACCCTGTAAGTCACCACTCTTTATGTGCCATGTATCTTTTCATGTTCATGGGACACATTGCTGGGATCTGTTTGGCATGGTTTAAACTAAAAGTATTAATCACCTTTGGTGGAGGGAGAGTGTATTAATCAGGATTCTCTAGAGAAACAATCAAGAGGAAATGTGTAAATCTATATAAAAGTAGATTTATATATTATATTAATACTATATTATGGGAATTGGCTCACATGAGTAAGGAGGTTGAGAAGTTCTACCACCTGCTTTCTGCAAGATGGGGAACCAGGACATTGGTGGTGTAATTCAGTCTAAGACTGAAGGACTGAGAAACAGGAGGGGATGGGTTAGGGTGCCTAAGTCCTGGAGTCTGAAGGCTGAAGAACCAGGAGCTCTGATGTCCCAGCACAAGAAGAGAGGGAGAGTGGCTAGGCACGGTTGCTCACACCTGTAATCCTAGCACTTTGGGAGGCCAAGGCAGGTGGATTGCTTGAGCTCAGGAGTTTGAGACCAGCCTGAGCAAGAGTGAGTGGAGACCTCATCTCTACTAAAAATAGAAAAAACTAGCAAGGTACTGTGGGTAGTGCCTATAATCCCAGGTATTTGGGAGGCTGAGGCAGGAGGATCACTTGAGCCCAAGTGTTTGAGGTTGTTGTGACCTGTATTGCCACTGTACTCTACTCAGGGTTACAGAGTGAGACTGTCTCAAAAGAGAGAGACAGACTGAGTGTACTCTTCCTCTGCCTTTTTGATCTGTTCTGGTCCTCAAGAGATGGGATGATGTCCACCCACAGTGGTGAGAAGGGTCTTCTTTACTCCTGTTTACTGATTAAAATGCTAATCTCTTTCAGAAACATCACACAGAGAGCCTAGATATGTTCCACCAGTTATCTGGGAGTACCTTAGCCCCAGTCAAGTTATCCAATAAAATTAACCATGAAAGCCTGGTGGAGACCAGATGTTTTCTCTATAAATCTCACTCAGTATTTTCAAATGTTAATAGTATGTCCATAAATAACACATAAATATGTTCTTCTAAACATTATGGTGTTCAAAAATTATTCAATGATACTTGTGTGACACAGTAATAAACACTTTATTTGGGGCCATGGTGATAAGTATAGGGACCATGGCAATAGAGTTTTGCAGTAGGAGAGGGAGATTGGGCTCTGAATACAGCATGGGCAAGTGGGAGGTTATAGGCAAAGAGCCGTGTGGGGGTGAGGGGCTGAAAAATTACTAAGAGGAAACATCAGGGGTTGGGGGATCTGGCTTAACCAATTTAGTAGGGTTCTTGCTGAACACAGGTCAGGGTAATCAGACATGATCTGAGGGACAGCAGAGAATGAAGAACCTGATCAAAGAATGACCACATATGGAGGATGAGGGAGTTTTGATAAAATGACTTAGCAAGGGTCTTTACTAAAATGAATTTTACAGGGAAGGACACCCATGGGCTTAGGAGAAGGCTCAGAAGGCTGACTGACGTTTAGCTGAAGAGTTTTGTCAAGGGCAAAGCTAATGACATTTTGCCAATCCTGGCTTCCTCATCTCACCAGAAGTTAGCTATTCTTATGAGCCTAGTGTAGTATTAAAGTTTCATCTTTTGGATCTTTTGCTATATTTTTACATACTATGTATATATGTATCCATAGAAAGTTTATGTAATATTGTGTGTGTGTATGCTTGTGTGTTCAAGTTGAAATCCTTGATTTGTTTTCTCTCAGCATTGGGCCTTGGAGGCCAAAGATTCCATAGTCTGAATAGCCATTTGCCTATTGATAACGTAGAAGTCATTTATTATTGTGCTATCATGAACAATGCCATAATGATTGCCCTCTTTGTGCATACCTGCAGATGTTACTCTGGGACAGATACTGAGCAAATGTGTTGAGTCATAGGTTGCACACACGTAATGAAAACTGCCGACTCATCCTTTCTGATGAATGTGTCAATTTATAATCTTAACATCAGTGTGGGAGAGTATTTTTTCCTCATTTCCATGCTCTTTCTTCATGTTAAATCTTGGTCAATCTGGTGAGCACAAAATACTATCTAATTGTCTTACTTTGCCTTGTCATGATTCATGCTGAGGCTGAATATTGTTTTTTTTTTTTTATTTGACACAGGGTCTCAGTATGTCGCCCTGGGTAGAGTACTGTGGTGCCATAGCTCACAGCAACCTAAAACTCTTTTGGGCTTAAGCGATTCTCTTGCCTCAGTCTCCCAAGTAGCTAGGACTACAAGCACCTGCCAAAACACCCAGCTATTTCTTTGTTGCAGTTGTCATTGATGTTTAGCCTGGGCTGGGTTTGGACCTGCCATCCTCAGTGCACATGGTTTGTGCCATAACTACTGAACTATGAGAGAGGCCCAAAGCTGAAAATTCTTTCATATATTTGAATGATGTATGAATGAAAGAATTATTCATAATTTTCTTGGGAGTTTGCCTGTTGTCTCATTGGACTTTTTCTTTTCCTTGATAGGTATTCTTTACGTATCCTAGATCCTACTCATTTGCCATATGTGTTGCAAATTTTTTCTTCAATTTTATAGCTTATATTGAGACTTTGTAGTATTAAAGTTTTAAATATGATGCATGCTTTTTTTCTAGTGGTTTTACATTATGTATTTTATTTAAGAACATCCGTCTGTATTTTCTGCTACTACTTTTTGTTTTTCCTTTTTATGATTAAAGTTGGGATTAATTTTTGTAAATGACATAAATTGGGGTTCCTAATCTAAAATCAATGGTAATCAATTTCTACTTTGAACACATGGAGTCTGAGATATTTACATAATAGAGAACAGTATCTGCATATGAAAGAAATAATCCGAGTGCTATGAGTCCTGTCATTCCAGTTATCTGATCCTTCACTTTTCAGTGATTTATGAGCCACTGCTATTGCAAGACATTGTGGTAGATTTATGGAATGGAGTGGAGAAGGATAAAGATGTAATATCTGATTTCATGAAGCAAACATTCAAGTGGGGTGTGTGTACGTGTATGACATGAAAGAGTTTCCTAGGAAGAAAACAGAGTCTAACATACACAATCAATCAGCTATGGTTATTTACTTATGAGAAATTAACTTAATTATGATGGTGATGGGTTCTTCAAAGGAGACATACAATGTACCATGAGAACTTAATAACTGGAAGTCCTAATCTTGATGGTGGCACTGTTGGAGAGGGGGTTAGGGAAAGCTTACTTGGGTAGTAACATATGAACTGAGTCTATAGGATGCCTAGGCTGCTGAGATTGGGAGTGGAGGTAGGAGATGGGGTGAGTAAGTAAGAATACTTGAAGGATGGGAAATAGTGTATGCAAATGGCCCTGAGATGGGAAGGAGGCTGGGGGTATTGGAAAGATTGAGAGAAGACTGGTATGGCTGGGTCAGAGAGCAAGAGAAGTGTGTGAGATCTGGTACTGTGGACAGGGATCAGATCTGATAGACTAAGGGTCTTTTTTTTTTTTTTTTAAGAGACAGAGTCTCACATTATCACCCTTGGTAGAGTGCTGTGGCCTCACAGCTCAGAGCAACCTCCAGCTCTTGGACTTAGGCAATTCTCTTCCCTCAGCCTCCCACGTAGCTGGGACTACAGGCGCCCGCCACAATGCCCAGCAACTTTTTAGTTGTAGTCTAGCCAGGGCCAGGTTTGAACCCAGCACCCTTGGTATATGGGGCTGGTACCCTACTCACTGAGCCACAGGAGCCACCCTAGACTAAGGGTCTTATATGGCAAATTATGCATGGTCTTTTAAAGTTAATGGGAAGCCATAGCAGGTTTATAATTACTAAGCAACAATTACCTATGCATTTTAATACTATTCTTTTGTCTGCTGAGAAGAATGGAGGGAACCAAGAGTGGATATGGGAAGATAACTTAGGAAGCCATTATTGTAGGTCAGGCACTTGGACTAAAGGGATAGTAGTAGAGATGGAGGGCATTGGGTTATTTCTTTCGAACTATTCAATGTAGAGCAAAGTGGTAGTTGCTAGCAAAATGGTTAGTTGTGTACTTAGGATAGATAGAAGTTATTTTCCAAAAATCAAAAAAACTGGCAGGAGTAATTAGTGACGTGAGCTCAGCTGAAAGGATGTATAGGAATTCCATTTTCCTAGTTGTTCAGGTCAAGTCTGTCTGAATAGAGGTGTAGCTAGAAAGTGAATAGTTCTGGAGGAGCTATGTGTGTGTACATGGTATTTTTGTAATTGGAGTTATTGAACCTTGCAAGGAGTATTTGTAATTCAAAGTGACCTGGTAGTGAGCCACTTGGTCAGGCACTAGAGGGTTTGGTAAACATGTAATTATCCAAATTTGTCTGTATTGTACTTCATATTTTCTCATATTGGATTTTTAAAACTGGATTCCCAAATTAGTTGGGTATTTGTGAATACCATGGAATGATAAAATCGTAATAAAAACAGAAGTGGCTTTAGAGATTTACTATAAGGAAATTACAGTAGGAAATCTACTCTGAGGCGCATTGAGCAAAAGGAAGGGTAGCTGGATAAGCTTGGGGAAGACCCGAGACTCTGTCCTCCTCTTGGGGATGTAGAATGCACATGAAGCTCCCCAGAACTGAAAGAGCAAAGCTGAATTCATTACCTGACAAGTGAGGGAGAGCCATATCACTTAAATGTGATGTTGGCGTGTCTTTCTGAGTTAAAGGGGCCAGGGCAAGATGTACGATAAGAATTGGGAGTTTTGTCAAAGTAAAGCAGGATTGTAAAGTTCTCCTTCTGAATGGGTATTGCTCTGGTTCACAATAATTATGGGCACAGTTCTTAATGAAGTTCAAAATGGGTTGAGTAAAGTTCTGTTGAGTTCGGGGTCATATGGTTAAGTATTTTCATATGCATAAGTTTGTGATTTGGAAACTATTTTCTCCAACATGATACTAAGGATTCTAAAAGGTTTAGTAGTGACGAAACCTGCTTACCCATGTTTCGCTGTGCATCCCCCAGTTGGAATTCTGAGTCTTGTTTATAATAACTAATATGCTGTGGAACACATCATGGAAACACTGCCTTACCTAAGCGTATACATTTTCAGAAACAAATAATCTCAAAAGCTCATTGCCGAGGATTTAGTGCAAATTTATCTGGGTGCACAACCGTGTCATTAAATATACCAATAGTAGAAAAATAATTAATATCCACGGACCTGGGTGAGAGGTTGTTCATTATATTGTTTAGATGGATTCTTGTGTGATTCCTTACTCTCTTGGAGAAAAGTGGATGCAGGTATTTTGGAAAGTCATGTGGGCTCTAGAGATCTAAGAACCAGTAGTGAAATGTGAGGTTTTAAGGGGTCTTCTTGTTGCTGTAGCCGGGGCTCCTTTTCCTCCAAAGAGCACTCCAGCTGCTCCAGGAACTGGAGGCAGACCACACCCTTCCTGGGGTCTTTGCCTCCAGTGTAGATACAGGAAAGTCAAATGTAAGGCCTGGTCCCTGAAAGTCTTCTTGTAAATCATATCATTTGTGATGTCCAGGTATTGGAGGTTTCCTTTTTGGATAGATTCTCTCTCTAATGCCACCATTTCCAATTTCTAGAACTGCTACCCTGGCAGACTACTCTCTCTCTATATATATTCAGATACCAGAACATTACTTGGTACATGATACCAATACATAAAAGGGCCATAAAAATACATGAGTAAATGATGTCTCTTTTTGAGGTTCATGAATTGAAAGCTAGGTATATTCGCATACCCGTTCATTTCTTTGTAGGCTCTTGTCAAGTGTTTATCTGTGATCTGAGAAGAAAACTCTTAAGATAATAGGCTAGTTCCAGGAAAACCTGTGTTTATGAAACTCAAAAGCAGAGTTTTACAATATTTTTGCATAAGTAGAATAATTTACAGTATTTTTTAAGTCGAACTGTAATCCAGATGTCCCAATTCCTTTAGATCAGTGATCTTCAACTGGTGTGCTTTGAGAGGATTGTAAATGTGCCACAAAAATATTTCAATATCATTAATTAAATTATTTCCTAAATAAGTTCAAAGCATAATAAATATATTCTTTGTTGTTGTTGTTGTTGTTGTTGCAATTTGGCTGGGGTGGGATTTGAACCTGCCACCCTTGGTGTATGGGGCAAGCGCTCTATCCACTGAGTCACAGGCACCATGCCTTAAATGTATTCTTTGTTCTACTTTTCTTTTTTTTTTTTTTTGTCAATGTAATTTAAGTGTACCATGAAAGTTTAACTCTAGGTTCAAGTGTACCATGAGATAGAAAAGGGTGAAGAACACTGTTTTATTTTTTTCATAATTAATGATTTGTTATTAATACATAACTTTGTACATTGATGCATTTATAGGGTTCAGGGTACTGCTTTGATGTACCATGTGAAATGTTTACATTGAACCAAGTAACACATCTATCACAATTATACTCATTTCTGAATAATTTTGAAATGTACCATTGCATCATGAACATTAGGTGAAGGTCCCCCTGAATACTCTCCCTTCTCCCATATCCCCCCTCCCCACCCCTCTCTCTCCTCTACCCTTCTACTTTATGGACTATAGTTATGTTTGGCGTTCATATGATTGTGTAGGTGGTTATATATTGATTTAATAGTAGTATTGAGTATATTGGATACTTTTTTCCCAATTCTTGGGATACTTTACTAAGAAGAATATGTTCCAGCTTCATCCAGGTAAACGTAAAAGATGTGAAGTCTCTGTCTTTTTTATGGCTGCATAATATTCCATGGTGTACATATACCATAATTTGTTAATCCATTCATGGGTCGATGGGCACTTGGGCTGTTTCCATGTCTTGGCTATTATGAATTGGGCTGCAATAAACATTCTGGTGCAAATGTCTTTGTTGTAAAATAATTTTTGATCATCTGGATATATACCTAGTAGAAGAATTGTAGGATCAAATGGTAGGTCTACTTTTAGTTCCTTGGGTAAGAACACTGTTGTAGATTTAGGTTATCTGGAGCTCTTGCTTGAGCTCCTGAAAACTTGAAGTGTTTGCTCAAATTCCTGCAGTATCCGTGGTCATCTCTGTCAGTTCCTCTGCGGGCTGTCTCTAATCCAAACTGCATCATTCCAGACATGAAACTACAGGTCTCCTTTATTTACACTCATTACACACATACACAGAGGTGTGTAACATACACGTTCTGGCCCTATGTGCGTTTGGTAGTACAGGAGACTTTACTGAAGGTTTGAGGGGAGACATTAACATTATAGAAACGTGACTTTAGAGTGAACATTAGGCACCCCCATTCTTCCATCCCCATTAGGTAGCCCCACTGACTTCTTAGGCATCCCCACTTTGGGGAATTCTCACTGATTTTTTGTTTTACTCTATTTTTTAGCCCCCTTTCTCTCTCCTTTCTCTGCCCATTTCTTCTCTGAGAACTATTTTATATATTACCCTCATTTTTCATTCAGGGAAATCTGAACTGTTCTTTTGATGATAAGGTTTGTGATAATCTTCATGTCCTCTGGTTCTCTTGCTCTCTTTATCTTCAAGTGATCGGTTTTTTCTGCCCAGTCCCAAGACAGTTCTCTAAGAGAAAATTATGTATAGCAGTAGATAGAGATAATCACATTTCTCACCTCATTGCATTTTTTGAATTTGCAATTTTTAATTCAATACCAGAAGGGATGTGCAATAATCTTTTTTTAAAAGATTGTAATTTTAATGGGCTTTTAATGATAGTCTTTCATTACTGTTCAAAAAGGGACATATATAACACTCATATTTACAAACTAGGATTCACCTCCATCATCATTCCACAAAGTCTTTCTGCCAGATATCTTGCCTGAGAACAAGGTCAAATCAGTAGGTTTGTTGCCTGCCTTGAGAGACTTTGCATGCTAAACCCTACTTGTGAGCCTTGAACTTAATGTAACCTCAGGGCTAAATTTTCCAGCAACAAAGGCTTTAGAAAACGGTTGGCTCCAAGCTCTCCTACTGGCTTCCTAGGCACATGGGTCTACATATATCAAATCCCAGAAACTGACATAATCCATGAATTTTAAATTGAAAATTTTTTACAAAATATCCTCAAGTGTTGGTATGATCTGGGAATGAATACCTTTAAGTTTATGTAAAAAAAATGTGTTAGATCGAGGTGGAAGTCTCCTTAGTGAGATGCTGTCAAACAAAAAACCGATTCATTTCAAACATTACTGAAGGTCCATTATAATTGATTAGAAGACTTTAGGGTCCGTCTCTTTTGATGAAGGTAGTGGGAACAGAGAAAATAACATGTGGAATGTCTTACAGCTTTGGCAAGGAGATATACAATGAGGGTTATTGAACAGAAAGAGGGAGATGAAATTCTATCCACTTTTTAAAAGTTGTGGACATTTGTCCTTGGCCTTAACTAAGTTTCTACTTTCAGTTTATAGTTGAGAAAGTCCTGGGTTCTACGTTATACATCTGAGGGATTTCCTTACTGGAGAATTAGGTTACTTCTCTTCAAGAAAAGGTCCCAGTTCTTTATGGGGCTGGGTTTGAACCCACCACTTCCAGCATATGGGGCTGGCGCCCTACTCCTCTGAGCCACAGGCATCGCCCTATATGTAATAAATTCTTATAAAAAGCCCCGCCCATCATGATTTGCTTTCACATCTTTATCTTACTACATCATTGGAAGAGGACTTCTGGGGCTTGTGGGGAACCTGTCTTACCAAACTTCTCCACAATCCTCTCTCACCTCTAACGTCTTATTTGCATTAAGCTCATTTTGATGCCTTGCACATTTTACTTGGCACGACCAGTCTTCACACAAGTCATTGCTTTCCTTAGAGCTCCCTTCACCTCCTTGTTTCTAATGGTGTAAATAAAAGGATTCAGAAGGGGCGTGAGGATGGTGTTGAGCACAGACACCACCTTATTTATCTTAAAGGAGGAGTGTGCTGTGGGTCTGAGGTACATGAACAGAACAGCTCCATACAGCAGGGAGACGACTGTCAGGTGGGAGGCACAGGTGGAGAAAGCCTTCTGGCGGCCGGCAGCTGAAGGAATCCGTAGGATGGTGGACAGGATGTAGATGTAAGAAATCATAGTGCAGAGGAGTGACCCTGGGATCACAAGGATGGTTGCCAGGACACCCAGGAGCTCCGAAATGCTGGTTTCTACGCAGGCTGCTTTCAAGATGGGACCAATGTCACAGTAGAAATGATTGATAACGTTGTTGCCACAGAATGGCAGCTGGACAAGCAGCATTGTCTGGCAAAAGATGATGGTGAAGCCCACGAGCCAGGAGCTGAGGGCCAGCTGCAGGCAGAGGTTGCTGGTCATGATGGTGGCATAGCGAAGGGGCTTACAGATGGCCAGGTAGCGGTCAAAAGACATGACAGTGAGGATGAGGAACTCGGTGGTGCCCAGGAAGAAGTGGAAAAAGGCCTGCAGCAGACAGCAGGGAATGCAGATGACAGCTCTTGCTACCACAAAGGTTTCTAGCAATTTGGGGATGACCGTGGTGGTGTACCAGATCTCTAGGAAGGACAAGTTACAGAGGAAGAAGTACATTGGCGATTGTAGCCTGGGCTCAGCCCAGACAATGGCGATAATGAGCCCATTGCCTGCAAGGGTTAGGATATAGATGAGAAAGATCATGATAAAGAGGGGGGTCTGTAGTCCTTGGGTACCAGGAAAGCCTAGGAGGATGAACTCTGTGATTGCTGTGCCATTTCTCATGGCCCTTGAGACCCTAGAAAGACAGGCAAGGAAGTAGTTCCTTAGAATCTTGGCGTATGTTCAAGTTTAGATGAGATTAAGAAAGGGGCATTCTGACTACGTGAGGTCCTTTAGTACCTGATCCTATGTCAGGCTCCTTTCCCCCACACAGAGACACACCCAGGTACCCCTTCCTTACTGATGATTTGGTTGCTTTTTTTTTTTTTTTTTAGTAGAACCAATGGACTTTGAAAGTATTAAGCATACATGTCAAAGGAAAAAGTATTTTCTCACCCTTTATACTATGAGAATAAATGTAGTAAATATGATGGCTTATCTGTCAATTATCCATATGATTATTTAAAATATAGTGTCTATAAAGACATGTGTACATAAACATAGCTGTGAGTTCATAAGAAATTAATCCCCAGACCTTTTTTAAAACAATATTTTGATTTTTTTATTCATTTTATTTATTATTTATTATTTATTTATTTATTTATTTTGCAGTTTTTGGCCAGGGCTAGATTTGAACCCACCACCTCTGGCATATGGAGCCGGCGCCCTATTCCTTTGAGCCACAGGCACTGCCCAGAATCTTATGTTAGATTCTGAAAAAGAGTCTGTGACCATATCACAAAAATGCTGGTTTTACATGTGTATGTGCACAGTAAAATAACTAAAAATTCATTGCCCTTTGTTTAGTAGTGAGATATAACTTAGATAATAGAAAAGTTTTTTTTTTTTCAGACACTTTTAAAGAAAAGAAGTTTCAAATAATATGTAAAACTATATGGACAAATCTGGTTAGGAGCTATGGGAATATATTAAACTTAAATGCAAAATTCTAAGACCAGTTCACTCAGAGCCCAATGCATGTATATGGGATAAAGATCTAAAAATTACCAGCCTAAAAAGTGAAAGGTTAGTAAATGATAAGGCTAACAAACTGGGTGGCACCTGTGGCTCAGTGGGCAGGGCGCTGGCCCCATATTCCAAGGGTGGTGGGTTCAAATCCAGCCCCAGTCAAACTGCAAACACAAAATAGCTGGGTGTTGTAGTGGGCACCTGTAGTTCCAGCTACTCGGGAGGCTGAGACAAGAGAATCGCCTAAGCCCAGGAGTTGGAAGATGCTGTGAGCTGTGATGCCATAGCACTCTACCAAGGGTGACAAAGTGAGACTCTGTCTCTTAAAAAAAAAAAACAAAAATACAGGGTAACAAACTGGAACTCCTGCAAAGTACATTCCCATTAAAACCTTCCTTTGA
Organism: Otolemur garnettii; assembly: GCF_000181295.1. NCBI lineage: Eukaryota > Metazoa > Chordata > Mammalia > Primates > Galagidae > Otolemur > Otolemur garnettii. Next base: position 1,416,082 of record NW_003852503.1, on the reverse strand, counting down.
GACTAAATATTTTTTTTTAACTAAATAAAGTGTTCCTATTTACATATGCAAATTCATAGGCCTAGAACTTTCTTTTTGTTCTAGTCAAACTCAGCAGAAAATAGCAAAATTACTTCCCTTCCTGTAAGGCTGTTCTTTCATATGGTTTTCTTTAAATAAGTCAATTGCTGTGAAATGAATTGCACCATTTTTAAGGGCATAGAAAATTTACCATGAGAGAAGCAGATTGTGGTTCACTTTCATTTTCCTCCATGTGAGATAAGGCTAATTTGCTCAGTGCTTAGGGAAGAAACACTTCCATTTCTTACCACCTCTTTTCTAGACCAGGAAAGCATTATTCTTTGTCTATCATGTCACAAACTCTAGTGCTTTCCCATGAAACAAGAGACTGACAAGTATTTGAATTTGTACTAATGGCCAGTATACCTGGCTATCAACCGTGTCCTTCTATACGGAGTAGATAGGGAATTATCTTCATCTCCTATGGGGAGAAGATTGCTGGTCTCCCCAGGCCAAAATAAAATTTCCAAGCACTGAAAATTCCAAGATTTGGGGAATTAGACCTATACATTCTACAAGCATTAGTTGAGAGATCATTATGCCTTGAGTCTTGCTAGGTGACTAAGGAGCTTGTCATTTGGATATGGAGAGAATATCCGTGTGTATAATTACAACGTGACTCAGCGAGTAAAGGTGTAGATTTGTGCAGAGATCATTTGGGAACACTCAGACCCCTTACCTAGCCTGAACAGGGATTAAAGGAGGGTTTCCAGAGAAAAAGAGGCTTAAGCTGAGTCCTAGAGTTTGACAGGAAAAAGAGAATGGGATAGGGAGGGGAGATACATTCCAGGCAAGGATCTAATACTTTTGAAATAGAATCAGAATGAAGAATTCCCTTGATCAAGAGCTGGGAATCAGGCTTGCTTTTGAACGTCTGATAAACTAGAACGTGGGACAGTTTTCATGAATTTTTTAGGGGGGAGGTGGATCTTGAGTTGGGGAGTTTGCAAGTGTGTGTGAGCAAGTGTGTGTGAGCCTTGCTTCCCAGGAAGTGGCTACAGGTGGGACCTGATTGAGCACTTTTGAGATCCTGGTCACAGACAGCACTGCTGTGGTTTCCAGGTGATCGCGTGGGGCACATACGGGGCAGGGACAGATTCCCTCCACTTTTGTAGGGGATGGCGTGGTTGGGCACCATGAGGACCCAGGAGTAGCAATAGCAGTGGCAGCAGAAATGATCAAAAATGGCAGAAACCAGGCTGTGGCTGCCCTGATCACTGCACGAACTGTGTGGTGAGTGCCTGTGAAGTTTCCTGGGATTTTGAGGGAGGCTGGGTGTCTGGAGTTAGCAGTCAAAGCAGTATTCACAGAAACACAGACAGCAACCATAGGAAATGAGAGTTAGAGAGTAAGGTATTGGATTAAGCTTTGCAGTCTAGAGGCTTATTCAAATTTGATCCTGTACTCTAGATAGAGATTCTTCTTTTCCTTCAGGAAAGTCTCAGTGAACTGGGTCTCACATTTTCCTCCTCATTTGTCTGTGTCAGTCGGTCACCAGGTCCTTTTTTTTTTTTTTGGCCAGGGCTGGGTTTGAACCCACCACCTCTGGCACATGGGGCCAGCGCCCCACTCCTTGGGGCCACAGGAGCTGCCCAGAGTCCTGTTTTCTTTACCTGCCTACTCACTGTCCTCTCTGTCCCCTTCCCTCCATTCCCTCAAGCCTCCTTTAGTTCCTGGTGTCATGTTTCATCAGGACAGGAGCTTGGCCTCCTAACTGACCTCCCTGTCTCCTGACTTGCCACACTCTTTCCTATCCACAGTTCCTGCTGGGGCAAGGTTGATCATTCCAAAGCACAGTTCTGACTACGTCACTCCCCGGAACCTTGAGGGCACAGCCCCAACTCCTCAGCCTCACATTGGAGGCCACGGAGCATCTGGCCTTACCTACCGTGTTCTGTGCTCCACACTTACTGAATGGTTCAGGTTCAGAGGTCGGCAAACTACAGCCCCGGTTTTGTCAGTATGGTTTTACTAAACACAGCCCCCCTTCTCCATCTGCATATTGTCTATGGATGCTTTGGGGCTATAATGGCAGCATTGAATAATTGCCACAGAGACCCTAGGCCTTTAGGCCTTCAAAGCCTAAAACTGTTCCTATCTGGCCCTTTACGGAAACAGTGGGCTGACTTTTATTCTAGTTCCCTGAAGGTGCCCTCCGTCTCTTACTTTCTATTCATTGTGCATCCTGCTCCCTTGGCCTGCGATGCCCTTCCCTACTTTCTTCCTTATTTGGCTAAGTTCTGTCTGACTTCTAGATCTCAGGTTAGAAGCCACCTCAAAGAAAGGCTTCCCCTAACTTCCTGCCTGAGTCCACTTAAGGAGCTACCCCTAAGGGCTTCCCTAATGCTCCAGGCATACCTGTTTCCGAACTCTTTACAGCATTGTATTTACTGTTTGCTTGGCTACCTCTGTAGACTCTGAGGTCCTTGCAGGTAGCTATAATATCTGAAGGCCTAAGCGTAAGGCTTGGTACACAATCAACCCTTAAAAGGTATTTTCTGAATGATTGTGTAGATGGATATCTTGTGGGCACTCTGTCCCACGTTACCTATAAGTTTATGTAGACTCATACTTGCCCAAGTTCAAGTGTGCTCCTCTCTTTCTATTTCCAATGCTCAAGTCATTTAATTGTTTGCTGAACAATTTGTCTCTGTCTGCTGCTGCTTCCAACTCTTTCTTATGCTCATTTTTTTGCTGCCAAAGCTTTCTTCTCTATCTGTCCCTCATCAGGGATATGGTGTTTCTCACTGTGTTCTGCTTTTTTCCCTATCTGCTCCAGACTTCCTGAGTACCGATAACCTCATTTCGTGCTCTAAGTTTGAGATAGTATTGCCTCATTTTTTCTGAGCTGTTTTGTTGCAATAAGAAATCATGCAGTTTTTCTTAAACTTTTTATAGTCTTAGAAAAAGTCAAAAAGAAGGAAAGTATTAATTTACTGCCTTTTCTAGATTTGGGCCAAGAGCGAAATGTGCCAAGTGTTGTTTGTTTGGTTGGTTTTTTAATTGTTGGCAGGGTGCAATTTCAATTTTCAAGACTTTGATCATGTAGCAAATTTTATGATGCCCAATCGTGTGAGAGCATGAAACAGAGACACTAAATCTATATACGAGTGAGCTCTACAAACAGAAATAAACTCGGGATTAGTACTTAGGAGACGGCCCTCAGCTAGAACTCAATTAAAGGCTACCAGTTTGAAATTCATCCCAAGGATGAATTCATCCCAAGGATGGTTCTGGCAAGATGCAGTGAATAAAGACTGCTTTCACTGAAGAAGGTCCAAGTGCAGGTTATT